>NC_137814.1:60360170-60367670 GCF_963921795.1 Nannobrachium achirus
AACATGCATATCCGGTACCACTTAAATCCTCTATTGGTAAAAGGTATTTATAATATACGTACTTGATACAGTCTTTTTTCACTCTCTATCAAATGTCTTTGCCAAAAAAATAGCCAATTTACAAGTTCACAACGTGTCGCAACGCGACGCGTTATGTTCCGCCCCAGGATAATGGATTTTGATTATCACGATAAATTGTAAATCGCAATTTATTTTTTTACAATAATCGTGATATGAAATGTTCATATCGTCCCATCCCTAGACGCAAGTCACACTTGCAAATGAATTCCGTCCTTGTCCCTTTCATGCCCATATAGAGATCCCTGATCATCAATATTAAGCCCATATCTGGGAATGCCCATATAGACATTTGGGAATGCCTATGGACATATTGTGTCAGTCTCTGTTGTTTCTCTTCTCGCCCTTAGGGTGTCTTACTGGTAGACATATCATTGCTGTCGAGCAGACACCTCTGATCTTCATATTTCTTTTTTTTTTTTCTTTACAAATTTTTATCCCACAATTTTGTAACCCAATTTTTCACCCAGTGCCAATTGCCTATGTAATCCTGGGCTCTGTTCTCCCTCTGCCGCGCCTGGGGAGACAACGGACTGACCTCATGCTTCCTTCTATGCACGAGGAGTCCAAGTTGCTTCTTTTTACCCGACAGTGGAGATTTCCCTGGTTTGGACATAGCGCATGGAAGGAAGACATCATTCCAACTGGTTCCTTTCCCCTCCATCAGGCACCCCGGCTGGCCAGGGGGAGGCTTTATTGAGACCATGATTACATGCATGTTTTTGTGAGGGTATCAACCCTAGGAGACACGGGGAGAACATGCAAACTCCATACAGAAAGGCCCTATCGCCAACCCCACCTAGGGTCAACCCCACAGTGTCCCCCGGCGGGAATCGAACCCAGGACCTTCTAGCTGTGAGGCGAAGCTCTAACCACTGCGCCACCGTGCCCCCATTTCAACTTTGTTGTGTTTTTTTCGTAAATGAACACCCTATTTGATATACAGCATTGTGCACACAAGAGTATCAAAATAGCAGATCTACAAGCTCTAAGCACGGCGCGAAGCTTTTTGAGATTGTTGATCTTTTGAACTTTCCGACATGAAGAGGTTTTCACCCGGCAGAGTGTTGTGATGATGGGATCAGAGGTGGTAGTTTAAATGTCTCAGAGTTGATACAGCACACAGTTTATGGTCCCTTTAACGACTCGCTGAGACATAACAAGAGCAATAAGGAGCGTTTAATGGCGCTTTAAATCGATCCGCTGGACTTTCAATGAACCGCTGGACTTTCAGTGACCCGCGGGAATCTGACCCACGTTCCGCGTTCTGCTTAGCGTGCAGGAATCCTCTCTTTATGTTAAACTAAAGAGTGCACCAAGTATGGATGCAACTTATGTCCACTTTAGTAAGTACAGGGTTTCATTATTCCGTTTCTGCTAATGACTTGCGCACTTCTGCCACGGCCAGGATTGTTAGAAGAATTGGTCCTCGCTATGTTCTCATTTTTGTCTACTCTATCTGTGTCTCAGAGGACAGTTCAGAAACCTGCCCATACCACTAACATCATCGATAGGCAGGTTTGGAAATTGCAAGCTAAATGCATGGTTACACCCCGCCACTCCGACATGTCTCCTTTCCGACATGTCTCCATTCCGACACTAACCCTATCTCTAACCCTTACCCTAAACTTAACCCCTATGGAAGTGTCGCCACTCCGACAATAAGAAGTCAATTTTGGAGTGGGGACACACCCAAATGCATGGCTTCTATTATACTGTAGAACGCCAAATGTCGGGGATGAGGCTTTAGTTCCATGATACCACTCGCGAGGCATTGTGAGCATGTAGATCGGCTATTTTCACAATTTCTGCCTCTAGAGGTATTAAAAAGTCCTTAAATTGTCACTTTAGAAATGTGCAGGTACCCTCTGTACACTTAAACCTTAGGTTGGTTTGTTTACTGTTGAGTGAGAAAACAATGTTGCACATTAGGTTAATCATCTGGGGACCCCCCCAAAATAATGTGGGGACCACTGCATTAGAGGACCAGTTATATGAAGGTAAAGGCCCATTCCCATTGGGCCAGATAACAGATAAAAAAATCTCTTTCTCCAGATAGTTTTCCATTCAAGTGGAGGGTAGATACAGATTTTTTTCATCTGTGACAGATATATTTTTTTATCTGTATCTACCATCCACTTGAATGGAAAAATATCTGGAGAAAAAGATGTTTTTATCTGTTATCTGGCCCAGTGGGAATGGGCCTTTAAAGGAGTAGTTCACCCCCCAAATGACTTTTTTTCTATTGATTACTCACGCCATGGAGACTTGAGTTTAGTAATATTTTTTGTTTTTTGTCGCATTCCTAAGACAATAATTTGGTTACAACAAATGTACCCCCATTGATTCCGGACGGGGACCCAAATGCATTTAGGTCCCCATCCGGAATCAATGGGGGTAAATTTACTCAAATCATTTTTTTGTCTTAGGAATGCGACAAAGTCTCCATGGCATGAGTAATCAATACAAAGAAAATCATTTTGGGGGTGAACTACTCCTTTAAGGTTGAAAATGGCTGAAGTGATGCTTTTAATCTGCCATGCTGCTGTCACAGCACAAACCTTCCAGCTCCCTCTGTGCTCCTCCATGCACCCTGCCTTCTGGAGTCTGATGTGTATTAGATTATATTTAATGTTTCGCAATGTTTCGCTTCCCCTGGAAATCACTCTGCTTTGCTTTTCTCTCTTGTTCTTTCCATTACTGTTGATCAGCAGTTTTTACTTTTGCACAAAGCTGAAATAGTTTGACAGCTGGTGAGAAAAACACAACAAAAGCCTCCCACAGACTGTCTGTCTGTACTGTAAATAGCCTACTGTATAGCATATCGTTGTTGTCGGGTGAAAACCTCGTATCTCCAAGTTTCAAATGTGTACGTGCTTTCGCAAAGTAAAGCCCTGCTTCATCGTCAAAGGCCTACGCACAAAAGTAGTGAAAACAGCCGATCTACAAGCACACAACGCCTCGCGGTGCGAGGCGTTGTGTGCTTGTAGATCAGCTGTTTTCACTAGTTTAAATCATTTTTAAAATGATAAATGGAAAACCAACGGTTTTGGACATACAAGGTTTTTACCCGACAACGACGATATTATCATATACAGTATTGTATGCTATGTATGTATAAATATCTTTGCTTTCCTGTGTTTTCCGCACTACTTTATGCCTGTAAACCATGTGATGTGATGTGATGTGACAGTAAAGTTGTGATTCTGGTTGTGTGCGTGTATGTGTTTGCGTGTATGTGTGTGTGTGTGTGTGTGTGTGTGTGTGTGTGTGTGTGTGTGTGTGTGTGTGTGTGTGTGTGTGTGTTTATCTCCTGCAGTGAACAGACACAAGCCGTGGTTGGAGAGCTCCTATCATGGAGTCATCACAGAGAACACAGACACAGTGCTGCTGGACCCTCCTCTGATGGCCCTGGACAAGGACAGTCCTGTCCCTTACGCAGGTACACACACACACACACACACACACACACACACACGCACGCACGCACGCACGCACACACACACACACACACACACACACACACACACACACACACACTAGGGCATTCACCAATATTCGAATATTCAAATATCAAAGTCACTATTCGATGTTCACTGTTCAGTCACTGTTCACCGAAGTCAAATATTTGCTTATTTTTATTGTTTTATTGTTTTCTCTTTAAAAAAGATATATCAAGCTTGGCCAGATAAGAAGTCATAAGAATGAGTTGTCAATGCCCCTGGAGGATGAATTTGTTAATGCTCTATACCAGGGGTTCTCAAACCTTTTTAGGCTGTGACCCACAAAATAAGGATAAGGATAAGGATAAGGATAAGCTCAGGATAAGGAAATCTGGAAGTCTCAGTTGGAACTGTTACCCCCGCGACCGATTCCGGATAAGCGGTTGAAGATGGATGGATGGATGGATGGACCCACAAAATAAACATATTTGAACTGGGGACCCCCACCCTGACAAGCACTTGGAATTGTAGTTATTACATTTAATGTTACTTGGTTCCGCAGATAAATATTGTGAGCAGATCTACATTCGAATACTTTGAGGTTGAATAATTCAAATACTAAATATCACTATTCGTGAATGCCCTAACACACACACACACACACACACACACACACACACACACACACACACACACGCACACACACACACACACACACACACACACACACACACACACAGAGAGAGAGAGAGAGCTTGGAATTTAGAAGGTTTCCGTTACCAACCCGGCTCCTCCCATGGCTCAGTGCCAAAGTGTCCTTGAGCAAGAAGACACCGACCACAGATAAATGCTCCTGATTGGTTGAGCAGGTCGGCGCCTTGCATGGTTTCCTCTGACCACGGTGTGTCAAAGTAACGTGGCGTAGCCAGCCTTACTCATCTGCCAAGAGAAAAGCCTGGTCACAACATAAGGAAGAGAGTGTTTTGAAAGGTGGGACTTCTGCCATGTGAACTTCCCTGGAAGTTGTCTGTTTTTCACAGTGCGTTGTTCCTGCAAACATATTCCCTGCTGGAAAGAAATCTGTTCTACCTCTCCTGCTCCGCCGGTTGTGCTGACAAAGTTACAGCTATTAATTTAGGCCTAGAATTATTGAATGCTTTAACCAGTGAAAAATAGCAGATATACAAGCTCACAGTGCGGCACCGAGTGCCGCACTGCGAGCTTGTAGATCTGCTATTTTTGAAAAAGTCGTGAAAATGTGTGCAAATCTTTGAATATACCGGTATGTATTTTCAAAGCGAACGTTTGTAACTCCAATTTTACTACTGGGTGGTCCCTGGAACTAAATATTTTGAGATGCGGGTCCGTGACTCCCGTCCCTGCCAAATAAATATCATTTTGGGGGTCCTTCACATGAAAAGGTCAGAGAACCACTGACACAGTCCCTCAAGAACAGACTAACTGAGCTCCAGTTAAGTGAAAAGGACCTTTTCTTTGACGATGGCCAGCCAGATTGCTGAAACATAGGTTTTTCAAAACATTTTAGAAGGATTCAAAAGACACTTATAGAATCGGGTCAAAATTCAAATTTTCACGATTTTTCAAAAATAGCAGATCTACAAGCTCGCAGCGCGACACTTGGTGCCGCGCTGTGAGCTTGTATATCTGTTATTTTTCAATAGTTAAAGCATAAAATAATGATACACAATAATGTGTACCCGTTCTAAATGGGTTAAGAGCGAGTTAAGAGCTACAATCTATTTAGGTTTGTTTTCCGCTGGGGGATGTAAACAGACCTACACCTGCATGACGTACTTTCCCTTAAACGCAGCACTTCTGCCAAGTTCGTGCACTTCCGTTAAGACAAGGCACAGCGTTAGACAAGGTCTCGCCCAGCGTGGCGTAAAAGGGGGAAATGCACACGCGAATGTGTGAGTGTGAATGTGTGCATCCATGGGTGAAAGTAATGCACGTTGCTATCGCCCCGGTCTTGGACGGTTAATTGTGTCTTGTCCGATTACACAAGACTCCACATTCCATCCCCACGTCAACCAAACGCTGCCAGGCAGAATGGCAGGGTAAACACAGTGAAAGCAACAGGAGATTCATGCATCTGATTGTTTTTCCAGGCGATTAACATTCGGGCCTGTTGAATGGAGAAGGTCAAGGCTGCTGAAATATCGCCGCAGAGAGTCGGACAAGCTATGTGGTGTTTTTTTGTCGCCCCTCCGGCTGACTGGCGATCATTCTCTCCTTGGTGCCTTCCTTTTTTAGTGCTTTCTTTTTTGTCTTCAATGAATGAAAGCATAAAATAGCAACCAAGGAGACAGAGCTGCGAGTGGGAGGCAAACAAAACCTCTCTGCCATAATCTGTCTTTTACTGCCTTCCCCTTCACTCTACAATTAACCCACTGCCTAAAACGTATTCGAGTCCTTCTCTCTCTCTCTCTCTCTCTCTCTCTCTCTCTCTCTCTCTTTCTCTGCCATATACTGTAGTTTCTGCCCCATACGCTCATTGAGAACCGAAGTTGCCGAGTCAATTACAACCAAGTGGACCCGTGTTGGGAAGCCATTTAGGAGGCGCTCTCTTAATGGGCAAATAAACATAATTTTTTTACACTCAAGATGTGGTCTGACCACCTCTGAACGGTATGCGTTACGTTTTTATAGGTCAAGGTTCATAATAGCATGTTAACACTTAATTTACATGTGAACACTCCCACATGCCTTAAATACTGTATGCTGGCGACTCTCAAAGTCTTTGCGTTCAGCGCCACTTCCATAATACCAATTCACCCTTTGTCAGCCTTCTGATTGGCCCCTGACTGACCAACCAGCAGGCTCTTTCTGCCTTGTCCCGCGGCTCCCGCCCTGGTTCCACCTTTTTTATGTTGAATTTGCTAAAACATCATTTTTGGAGGAATAAAAACTTGCCCAGTCACTATACTGCACCTAAGAGGCTCCTTTTTTACTGAAACCAAGTTTAAAATGGGAATTGAATACACAAAACAACAATAAGAAGCACCTGAATTTCAATGGTAGTGGATGGAGAGAGAGGACTTTTGTCCCACCAAGACACAGCAACCAATGGGTGCGAAGAGTTCAAGTTCATTTATTGTTTGTCCCTGAAGGGCGATTTGGTTGCAGCAATATATAAAAGCATACATAAGTCACAGAAACAAATAAAAACACATAGGACACATAGAACAATAAAAATAGGATAGCAGTTCGATCAGGGTACTAAAGTATAATCTGATCGAGCTCTACCAAATATTCCAATTGTTTCATTACCAGGGAGGTTAGTGCTACAGGTCTGAAATCATTTAATACCATGGGGTTCTTTATTTTGGCCACAGGCACCACTATGGACTGTTTCCAAAGAGATGGCACCTTCTGCAGGGAAAGAGACAAGTTTAAAATATAGTTAAAAAAGGGGCCTAGCTGGTCAGCACAGGTTTTTAATAGGCGACCACTGCGTTTATCGGGACCAGGACTTTTCCTGGGTTTACACCGCTTAAAACACTTAATTACATCTTGCTCGTCAAAGAAGGGAGTTATAGGAGGGGCCAAAACATGAGACCGTTTCTGATTTCATCATGTTTGACATTAAAATCATGAACATCAAACTGACCATAAAAATCATTAAGGTCCTGAGCCAGCTCTGCATCAGAATTATATGCATTGAGCTGAACTTTTCTCCTGCCACAATCTTTCATCCCGGTGATTGTTTTCATGCTTTCCCAAGCAGAGAGAGCCTAAATTATTCATTTTGAGCTGAGACTCAATTTTGTCCTTGTATTTACTTTTACAGGCCCTGATTTCACGCTTTATTTCCTTCTGGATGTCACACAAACCTACTCTGTTCCCTTCTCTGAAAGCTTTTTTCTTGCTGTCCAGGAGCTTTTTAAGTGTCTTAGAGACCCACGGTTTGCTATTCGGGTAAACTTTCACAGTTTTTTCAGGAATAACAACATCTCAA
>NC_137814.1:60370170-60407670 GCF_963921795.1 Nannobrachium achirus
TGATTTATTATTGTATTACTGTGCGAAGATGATCAAATAAACTAAACTAAACCTCACTATCCCCTCTCTCCTATCACTGTCTCTCACCTCTCGCTGTGTCCTCCCTGTCCTTCCGCCTCCCCCTCCTCTTCCTGGGTGCAGGGCGGTGGTTCACGTCCAGGTTGATGACGTCAACGAGTTTCCCCCCGTCTTCCGCCAGACGCAGTACAAGGCCTCCGTGACCGAGGGCAAGATCTATGACGTCATCCTGCAGGTACCGTACATGACATGACATGACATGTATTGTATGACATCACCCTACGGGTCCATTTGGTTCCATTTGTACACTCCTAGAGTTATGGAGGTCCTTGAAAATGAAACGTTTGAGAACCATTGTCTCCTGGACTGGACTCCTAATGTGCCATACACAGTGCCATATGTGTCATACATATTCTGAAGAAAACCTGGGGACATGCAGCAATTAGGTTGTATGATCAAAACAAGAACATACCCTAGGTGGGGTTGGCAAAATGGCCTTTCTGTGTGGAGTTTCCATGTTCACCCCGTGTCCCCTAGGGTAGGTACTGTACCCTCACAAACACATGCAGTAATCATGGTCTCTATACTGCCTCCCCCTGGCCAGCTGGGGTGCATGATGGAGGGGAAAGGAACAGGTTGGAATAACGTGTTGCTTCTACGCGTTACGTCCAACTGGGGAAACTCCCTCCTGTCAGGTGGAAAGAAGCGACTTGGACGCCTCATGCATAGAAGGAAGCACGAGGTCAGTCCATTGCTCTCCCCAGGTTGGCAGAGGGAGTGTAGCGCCCAGGATTACATTAGACAATTGACACCGGGTGAAAAAAATGGGTAACAAAAATTGCGGGATTAAAAAAAACATACCGGTATATGAATCAAACATTTGCCATGGACAAGGACAAGTCTTGTCCACTGAAACATTTTGTGTGTGTACGGATATAGTGATGACCCCTGGAAGAGGTTACTGTACTATCTATCCGCTTGTGAATGTTTATTATTCACCATTATTGTTATCGTTATTATTACCATTGTCATGGTTACCATGTTGTTGTGTATGTCGCTAGGTAGAAGCGGAGGACGAGGACTGTTCTCCACAGTACAGCCAGATCTGCAACTATGACATCATCACAGTGGGGACGCCGTTCGCCATTGACCGCAATGGTACGCTTGTCACAGATCTACAAGCTCACAACGTGTCGCATTGCAACACATTCTGAGCTTGTAATATACTCTCTTCACCATGGGCAGGAATTTCATGGAGGCCATGAAGGTCATGGCTGCCGTTGCCCCTCAGTTTGGCCTTGTGCCCCTCAAACCAATGGCATGACCTGAGGCTACATGGCCGTAATGCCCCAGCTGACTGTACCACTTTCTCCTCTGTCTCTTTCTTGTCAATATGTAGACAGTAAACACCAGTGTCTCTTTTTTTGTCATGTAGATGCCAGTGTCTTTTGTTGAGATTCTGAATTCTTAACTCCTCAGTAACCATCTTTAAACCAATCCAGTAACTTTGATTGGTGCAGGGCTGAGCATGGATCAGATTTTAAATACCATCATTTATCTATTTCACTGCAGAATTAGGTTATCATCCTTAACCATTAAATTCAACAAATTCTTTCAATGAACAAACCTTCCTGCCCTAGCATTTGACTTTTGTGCCCTAAAAAAATGACAACACCAAAGGCCAAGTGGCATTGCCCCTAAAATGACAAAATTCCAGGCCTGCTCTTCACTATTCTATTGTATGTTTTAAATAGTGATGAAAAAGAAGTGGCTTTGGACGTACAAAGTGTCCACCCAGCAGCAGCAATACACAGCTTACTGAATCGACCGCGTTGTCTTTTATGTAAAAGTCTTTGTTATGTTAAAGTGTTTTTGTGTGCACTCTAAAATGAGACATAATTACGCAGCATAACATGCCTGGTGGTGATTAGAAGGAAAGCTTTTAATTGCACTTGCATTATTCATGAAGTCTTCTGAAGACATGCTCAGTGTAGGATGCATTCTGAATCTTTCTTTTCACTGCCTTGCTTGTAAAGTTTGACCTGCACTTGGTTTAAATTAAAAGCAAGATAAAATCTCATGGCATGAAACATTTTGTTAGGCAAATAAGTCCCAATTTACAATTCGGGAAACATAATGTAATAAGCCCTTCCCCACAATAACAATGTGCTTCCTAAACAGTTAGCATAATATGTAGAAATATGATGTTTTGACGATAATAATATTATCAAAACAATGTTATTGTTCTGAACCCATGTTCCTATGCTTTAAACTTTGCTTTTATGAAATATCTGAGACCATTTGGTATTTTTTGGAAGATGCAACATGTATTCTATTGCTTGTATGGCAAATTGCTAGTTTGGCTACTTCAAACACTCTTTCATCCAATAACTAATAACCTATTTACAATAGCTTCCACCGTGGCCTGAAGAGTGAAGACTCACCTCTTCAAACTCCACCTAAGCCCATAGCACTTACCGTAGCACTCGCCTACCCCCAATGACCATACATGAAAGCTAGAGCTTTTTTACTGATTAGGTCCTCGGTCTACCTATGTTATTTTTGTCTAGATTGATATTTCTATGCATTTGATGTATTGATGTTGATGTATTGTGTATAGATTGCCTTGCTTATTGTATTGATGTATTATCTTGCTTATTGTAAGTCGCTTTGGATTAAGAGCATCTGCTAAATGCCTAAACTGTAAACTGTGCCTGCAGGTAACCTCAGGAACATGGAGCGGTTGAGTTATGAGCAGCAGCACAGCTACCAGCTGCTGGTGACGGCGGTGGACTGCGGTCAGAAGAGAGCCAACGACAGCGTCTCTGTGCTCATCCACGTTGAGCCTGCCTGCACACCTGGATGGAAAGGTCAGCAAATAAAAGTCATTGATTGCCAAGGCCCGGCCTCAGTGGCGTCAGTTCAGAAAAAAGCTAAGGTATGGCAACATGACTGGTGTCTTGCACGCACGTGAAGGCGCGCGTGCAAGACACCAGTCATGTTGCCATACCTTAGCAACAGGCATGATACATTTATTTTAAGAAGTACATTTTTTTTTACCCTGTTTCTACGGTTTCTTGGGCTGGATATGGCTAGCCTGACACTTCAGTCCGCACATCACCCCCCCCTGCTGGTGGGTGGTTTGTAGTGTGGACTGAAGCTGCACACATTTTAATCTATTTCGAAGGCGCCCGAAGAGCGGGCGCATTGAATGGGCCAATCAGGGTTGTATGCTTGGGGCACGTGTGTGGCTGCTCCGGTCCCAGCCCCCTCCAAACAGAGCTCTTGAGCTTACGTAAGACTCACTCGTGGACTCTGATTGGTGTCCTCTGCCCACGTGAGAGTCTAGTGGACTCTGATTGGTCCGTGAAAACTGTCATGGCGGAGTCAGACTTGACTCGTATTATTTTAATAAACTATGAAATAGTGCCGTTTCTTCACGTTTTAATACCATTTTGCACTAACGTAAACATGCAGACATATAATATGTTATGAGAAATAACGTATTTTTGCAATGTCACGCCACATCGCCGTTGCGCATGTGTGTGTGTGTATGTGTGTGTGTGTGTGTGTGTGACGTCAATAGGCTTTAGCCCCCCCCCCGCCGAAATGGATTGTCTGCCCGGAATGTCAGACTCTCTCCCCCCACGTAGTGTGGTGTTGAGATGTCGGACGCTAGCAGTCAGGCAAGGATATGGCAGCCTGGAATGGTTGTTCAAGTGCAGCTAAACTTGGCATTATTGTTAATTGTGGCCCACAATTAACAATAATGCATTGCACCTGTGCAGCTGACCTGCGGAACCTGGGAATATACAATCTTGTCAAGATGGGGAGAATACAAGTGGGGAGAATATAATTACAATACCTTGTTAACTCTCCTACTGCCAGATTATTTATTTATTTATTGGGTCTGGCGCCATCAAAAAGCGGCTTACCTTTGCGACGTTATAGTAGATAGACAGACAGACATTTATTTATTTATTTTTATTTTTTTTGGTTGTGCAATAGTGCACTTTGGTCTGCCAGGCAGCAGAGGGCGGCGTCATGCGAGAATGAATGTGAATTTGCCTGTTATGTGTTGAAGAAGAAGAAGACCAGTCACTGGCCACAGAGCCTCAGAGCCAGAGAAAATCAACAAGGAAGTGAATTGTTCTCCGTTGATGTTAACGCATAATGGATTTTTTACACCATCACCGTGGAAAATGTGTTTACAGTAGACGGCCGCGCGACGCCTCATCAGCTTACAGTCATCAGACGAACGAACCGAACGAGCGCCGTATTGGCATCGAGGTTCTGTAAAAAATGGGGCGAACGTGAATGTTCGAAGCGGCGGGAGAGTTAAAGTGACCATTTTGTTAAATTTTGCATTTGTAGTCATTTTACTGTAATTTAACAACATAATAACCAGCACAGATAGACAAAGAGACATTCATGGATTTATATTTAAAAGTAACTTTTATTTTCCCCCTGGACCCAGGGTATGGCAGCTGCATACCCCTGCCATACCCAATTGACACCCCTGGCGGGGTCCCTGGAACAACATATATCTATATAGCGCACATTCAAAAGGTACACTGTTAATTATTACCAGGATCTCACAACACATTACATTATTATTTCACCATATAATACTGTATTGTGAATATTACTGTGTAATCACACAATCCTCTGTGATATCACAACAAATGACTGTACTATAAATTGTTATCGGGATTTCACAACACTTTATAATATATCTCACAATAAAATATTGTGTTCAGAATGTTACTGTGATAACACAACTAATTACTTCAACCGATCTGCATTATGGGATTTGGCGCAATTTTTCTTCATTGTTGGAGGAAGAAGCAGTGAGTGAACTGGTGAAGACAAATTCAATGAAGACGAGTCCATTTCAATTCAAAGGAGCTTTCAGAAAAGTTGCTCTGATAAGGTAAGCCCGTCCTCTTTTCCCCCTTCAACAACTAGTTGTGCTCTCGTTCAGGCTTGTTCCAGCAAATCGTGTGCTGCAGCAGCCAGCCGGCTGGGCGTGGAGCTTCGCAGACCGACGTAGGTGCTGCGAGTGGGGCGAGCGCGCTGAAAGTGTGTTCATGTCTGTAATATATTTTCTTAACAGTTTAAATGTAGGCCTATGTGTGTTTCCCTCACACGCCACTTTAACTAAATAGCAGATATACAGAGTACAGACACACTCACAACGGCGGCATGAACTTGGTGCCGCGCTGTGAGCTTGCCAAGCCACGGTCACCGGTGTGTTTGTGTGTTTTCTGCCGCCCAGAGGCTCGCGTCAGCGGGGCTTCAGTGTCATGTTTAGTCGGCTGCTTAGTGAACGTTCGCATGCCGGGCCGGTTCAAAACACCCGACGCGAGGGGAGGACTTCCCCCGTTCCCCGCGACGAGTTTTACAGACGACCCGACCATACGGGTCCATTTGGTTCCTATATCTATCATTCATTTAGCTGTGGACCACAGCTGGAACTCACTTTAAGAACCGCAGACAATCCTTCTCAGTGTATGTATCCACGCCGGGGCCATTTGGTTCTTAACTTGCCTGGCGTTTCCAGCCTCTATAACACACTTCGTTTTGGGAAGAGAGTCTGGGATGAAAGTTCTTAACTATCAATGCTAATAATTGCACTGGGGAACGTTTTCTGCTCGGCTAAAAGATCATTGGTTCTCAAAGTGGGTTCCGGGGACCCCCAGGGGTCCTTGAGGGAGTTCTAGGAGGTCCCCAGCTTAATGATAGTTAGGAACTAAATGGACTCTTATATGGGTATGTAACTCAGAACCAAATGGACCCTAACAGGTGCATTTTGTTCCATTTGTACACTCTGAGAATTAAATTAACATTCATTTTACAATATATATTGGAGTCTCAGTGATAGAGATGCAGTAGGAGTCTGTAGCCGAATGCATGTCAAACTGGGGGTCCTTGAAATGGAATCACTGTTAGAGCTGTAAACATCTTCTCTTATGGGGGTCCCTGGCATATCTTTTCAAATGGGGGTCTGCTGGCTGATTTCGGTGCTCACAAGTTTGAGAACCACTGCTGTAGATATTCGACGGGTGACACCATCAGATTAATGAATGATTAATGAAATTAGCCTACCTGGTGTTGTGAAGTAGCTTATTAAAAGTAATTTCCGTCAGTCCCCCAAAAATACTCCATGACTTAAGGTGTAGGAACTCTTCTTGTAATCATTGAGTATATGTCCTTAAATCCATATGCAGAGATTAAATGTCGACAATAGCCTACAAGTGTGAGACATAGGCTCATTAGGGTGACATAGGGTATTTATTTTTGCCTTGTATTCTAATATTGTATTCTAATATATTTTTTCCTTGAAAATAATGAATGGCAGAAAAATACTGGAATGTGCCTGAATAGAGAAAAAATATATTGCTAATCAAGTAAACTGAACATTTTGGAAAGATTTTCGATGTTCATTTTTTTTCTCCTTTTTTTAACTGTACCAAACAGTATAAATGTTATGCCACATAGGCACTTTGTAACTGATTGTTTTCTAATGTCAAACTGTACTGGCTGGGCATATATGTGGGCATAAATAAATAGTGTGTGTGTGTGTGTGTGTGTGTGTGTGTGTGTGTGTGTGTGTGTGTGTGTGTGTGTGCGCGTGCGTGTGCGTGTGTGTGTTTTTACGATAGGTGGCACCGACATACTCGGAGGACTGTTGGAGACCCTGTTGGAGATTTTACTTTGGTCGCCAAAAATAATATTCATTGTAAGTAAACACATAATGGGGTACATCAAATTTTGCACAGAATAATTCAAAGTAGATCTAATGTCATTGACAAATTGATTGTAGTTCTAGATAAAGTTTTAGAGGTCCTAGAGAATGTTTGGGTCTACTTGAGCTCTCTTGGGCATGCACTTTCACTTGGGCAACTGGTGGGCCAGGGGGCAGGGGCCACATGTGGCTCCCACCTTCACTTAATGCGGCCCGCAGGTTAATATCAGAATATTGATATATTATTGATTTCAGCTGTTACAATTCCAAACATGCAAACATGACCCACTTTAATTACTTCAGTCTATATTAGTAGCTTAATGACTAGTACAAGTCTTTTTTTATGTCCAATGTATTTGTATATAAGTTCATAAAGTCAACATAAGAACATATAAATACATTTGAAATGTTATTTTCAGGATTCCAATAAAAAATGGATACACATAATTACATTATTCCAATTCAATATTAGCAAAAATAGCAGATCTACAAGCTCAAAACGCACCACACTGTGACGCGTTTTGAGCTTGTAGATCGATAATTTTTTGCTATTTTTTTACATTATTGCAAGAGGGAATGTGAAAATATAGTGGCCCTCTCCATCAAAGTTGCCCACCCCTGAGTTAGGTGGTCCAGCAGCTCTCTAACAGTGTTCTTTTTCACTGTAGGTAGCACCACGGCTTGCTCTGGAGGACTCTCCAACCGGTGAAGATTGACAACGGCGACACAACAGCGACACCGCCCATCCTTCACTGCGTATGTCTCCTCGTGTGTAGACAGTACTGACCCTTATATGGGTATGTAACTCAGAACCAAATGGACCCTAACAGGTGCATTTTGTTCCATTTGTACACTCTGAGAATTAAATTAACATTCATTTTACAATATATATTGGAGTCTCAGTGATAGAGATGCAGTAGGAGTCTGTAGCCGAATGCATGTCAAACTGGGGGTCCTTGAAATGGAATCACTGTTAGAGCTGTAAACATCTTCTCTTATGGGGGTCCCTGGCATATCTTTTCAAATGGGGGTCTGCTGGCTGATTTCGGGGCTCACAAGTTTGAGAACCACTGCTGTAGATATTTGACGGGTGACACCATCAGATTAATGAATGATTAATGAAATTAGCCTACCTGGTGTTGTGCAGTAGCTTATTAAAAGTAATTTCCGTCAGTCCCCCAAAAATACTCCATGACTTTAGGTGTAGGAACTCTTCTTGTAATCATTGAGTATATGTCCTTAAATCCATATGCAGAGATTAAATGTCGACAATAGCCTACAAGTGTGAGACATAGACTCATTAGGGAGACATAGGGTATTTTTTTTGCCTTGTATCCTAATATTGTATTCTAATATATTCTTTCCTTGAAAATAATGAATGGCAGAAAAATACTGGAATGTGCCTGAATAGAGAAAAAATATATTGCTAATCAAGTAAACTGATTTTTTTTCCCCTTTTTTTTACTGTACCAAACCGTATAAATGTTATGCCACATAGGCACTTTGTAACTGATTGTTTTCTAATGTCAACCTGTACTGGCTGGGCATATATGTGGGCATAAATAAATTGTGTGTGTGTGCGTGTGTGTGTGTGTGTGTGTGTGTGTGTGTGTGTGTGTGTGTGTGTGTGTGTGTGTGTGTGTGTGTGTGTTTTTACGATAGGTGGCACCGACATACTCGGAGGACTGTTGGAGACCCTGTTGGAGATTTTACTTTGGTCGCCAAAAATAATATTCATTGTAAGTAAACACATAATGGGCTACATCAAATTTTGTACAGAATAATTCAAAGTAGATCTAATGTCATTGACAAATTGATTGTAGTTCTAGATAAAGTTTTAGAGGTCCTAGAGAATGTTTGGGTCTACTTGAGCTCTCTTGGGCATGCACTTTCACTTGGGCAACTGGTGGGCCAGGGGGCAGGGGCCACATGTGGCTCCCACCTTCACTTAATGCGGCCCGCAGGTTAATATCAGAATACTGATATATTATTGATTTCAGCTGTTACAATTCCAAACATGCAAACATGACCCACTTTAATTACTTCAGTCTATATTAGTAGCTTAATGACTAGTACAAGTCTTTTTTTTACGTCCAATGTATTTGTATATAAGTTCATAAAGTCAACATAAGGACATATAAATGCATTTGAAATGTTATTTTCAGGATTCCAATAAAAAATGTATACAAATAATTACATTATTCCAATTCAATATTAGCAAAAATAGCAGATCTACAAGCTCAAAACGTACCACACTGAAGCGTTTTGAGCTTGTAGATCGATAATTTTTTGCTATTTTTTACATTGTTGCAATGTGGCCACCTGGAGTGAATGTGAAAATATAGTGGCCCTCTCAATCATCAAAGTTGCCCACCCCATCATCAAAGTTGCCCACCCCTGAGTTAGGTGGTCCAGCAGCTCTCTAACAGTGTTCTTTTTCACTGTAGGTAGCACCACGGCTTGCTCTGGAGGACTCTCCAACCGGTGAAGATTGACAACGGCGACACAACAGCGACACCGCCCATCCTTCACTGCGTATGTCTCCTTGTGTGTAGACAGTACTGAGCCAAAGCATCTCTGTGCCTACTGACAGAGACCTGCAGAGAAACCACACATTTGTTTCTCCCACCAAACACTTTAGTTTTCTTTTTTTTCTTTTCTTCAAATATTTTCCTGGTTGCTTGCCATCACCTACAGTTAGGTTTGCAACAGCTCCTGTGATTGCGACAGCCCTTCCTGCTAGCAAGTTTATTTTATTATTTTCCTCAGCCATTTGGTGAACAATGTTTCACTGTAAATTTCATACGTGTGAGGCTGTGTTTCAGACTATTAATCAGTTTATTCAGCACACAAAGCTGCACAGTAACACTCCCAACTATAAATATCAATGTGGTGTGCCTGACTGTACTCGGATGTACCGTAAAGTCACTGTTTTGCAAATGCATATGTATAGAGACCACAAAGGACTAGGATCTTCTCTGCAGCGTAGCAAGCCATTTAACACAACATTACAGTGTATGGCTCAGTCTTGTTCATTCAAGTGTGATACTTTAACTTCCTTTATAAAGCATTTGAAGTCGCATATAAAAGAAGGATTGGAAACCAAATGCCCATTCAGAGGCTGTGACTGCAGCTTTACAGTAGAGTCCACTTTTGGCTCACATGTTTCCAGGAAACATAGGGATAGACATGTAGAGAATCTAGATGATTCAGTTTTAGATCTGTCTGTTCCCACAGAGCATCTTTGTCAACCTGAGCCTGAGGCATGTTCAGATGTTTCTGATGAACAACATGAACCAGAGGTGCCATTAGCTGTGGATGAAACCCTCTTTTTACACAATCTTACGCTTCTCTACTTAAAATTACAAGGCAAGTTATTGTTACCAGCAAGTACCATCCAAACAATCATTGAGGGCTTTGAAAATGTCCATGAAATTGGCCTGTCAAATTTGTTTAACACCCTGAGTGAGAAATTGAATGTACTTGGAATTCCTGAGGCCACTATAAGCAACATCATTGATGAACTGAACAGAGGTGATCTACTCAAAATCTATAACAGAGGACTTCTGAGCACAGACCTAAGGAGGAAGGGTGCTTTTAAAAATAGTTTAAACTATGTTGATCCTGTCCCTCTGTTCTTGGGTTATGATGAAAACGACAAAGAGTGCTTTGCACAGTATGTCCCAGTACAAGAGACATTGGCCGCACTGTTCAAAAAAGAGTCTGTCCGAGAACAGTATGCCACAACACGGTTGCAACCCTCCACTGATAATGTCTATCAAGATGTTAGGGATGGAGACAGTGTTCAAAGTAATGTGTTGTTGAGAAATGAGCCTTCCTCTGTTGGTATGATACTATACCAAGATTCTTTTGAAGTTGTGAACCCGCTCGGTTCAGGGAAAAAAAAACATAAAGTGTTAGGTGTTTACTTAACCCTGACTGATATTTTGCCACACAACAGATCCACTATAAATCAAATTCAACTTGTCCTCCTGTGTAAGGAGCAGGACTTCAAATACTTTGGGATGAACAAAGTTTTTGAACCATTGATTAAGGACCTTAAACTCCTGGAGGAGAGAGGTTTTGTGATAAGTGATGGCACTTTTTTAAAAAGCACTTTGGTTGCAATTTCAGGAGACAACTTGGGGTCCCATTCTATTGGGGGCTTTTTGGAAAACTTCAGTCGGGCCACTCATTTCTGTCGCTACTGTGAGATAGAAAGGGATGCATTCATGAATGACCCACAGTTGTGTGGTACCAAAAGAACACCACAATCCTATCAAAGTCATTTGCAAGATCTAGAAACCAGTAGCACCAACTCTGTATGTGGGATCAAGTCTGACTCTCCTTTCAACCAGCTTGTTAATTTCCATGTTTGCCAGCCTGGCCTCCCACCATGCTTAGGACATGACCTGTTTGAGGGCGTTGTGACTTATGACCTTGCTTTGTTCATTGGTCATTTAGTTAAGGAGAAGCATTTTACTTGCCTGCAATTAAATCGGTGTAAGAACCAATTCAAATATCAAGGAAATGATGGCAATGACAAACCGGCAGACCTCTCTCCTGACAGTGAGAGACTAAGTGGGCATGCGGTTCAAAACTGGTGCTTTCTCAGATTGCTACCTTTCTTGGTGGGTGACAGGATTAAAGATCCTTGTGACAATGAGGTGTGGCAGCTCATTTTGCAGCTGCGAGAGATAGTGGAACTTGTCTGTGCACCAGCCATTACTGCAGGCCAGGTAGCATATCTGAAAGTCATCATTGAAGAGTACATATACCACAGGAAAAGGCTCTTCCCTGATCATCCCCTGAAGCCCAAGCATCATTATTTGAGCCATTATCCAGAGCTTATCATAGACTTTGGCCCACTTATCCGCCTGTGGACTCTGAGGTTTGAAAGCAAACACACGTTTTTCAAGCAGTGTGCAAGAAAATTACACAATTTCAAAAATATTTGCAAAACTCTGGCAGAGAGACACCAACTTCTGCAAGCCTACTTGAGTGCAGGCAACCTGTTCCCTCCTGCAATACAAGTAGAAAAGGAAACAGAGTTTTATGTAAATGATTACAATGACAGGATCAGGGCATCTGTAGCCAGTTACAAGTTTGAGTCTGCAGTGGCTTGTAACAATGTCACAGTGAAAGGAACTGAGTACAGAAAAGGGATGTTCGTTTTGCTGGGGAAGAGTGATGAAGAACTTTACGTTGGTAAAATTAACCTGGTCATTGTTCACCATGATTCTGTGCACTTTGTGACAGAGAAACATACGTTTGTGAAGTTGATAGACATGGGCATCTACTGTGAATTAGGAGTAGCCCAAGACGATTATGTTTGTGTCAAGCATGAGGATTTGCTTGACTACTATCCTCTTCCAGCTTACAAAGTACATGACCTGTTACTATTTGCTCTCCACCATTCTTATTTAGAGGTGGTTTAAACAGGCAAGTGACAAAAGCAGACCGTAAAGACATGGCTAGTGATGCAGGCTGTTTAGGTAAAACAACCACATACCCAAATGGACCAAGAATAAAAACAAATTGCAAACTACATTTGATCAAATCTGGCTTATATCATGAATATACATTATGCCTCAAAAATGTGGATATGAAGTCAGCAGCCATTCTTAACTTTAAAAAATGAATCTATGTGAGTTTTATTTCAAGTTTTCTGGCTTACAATTTGAGCCAATTACTTCTGGGTTGATGGCTAAAATGCACTACTTGGGAAGTATAAAGTCAGAAATTAATGGGGCAAATGCATTGTTGATTTTGTTATTGTCATGGCATTTTCTGACTAAGCAATGCATTACAAATACCTGCCTTGTCTAAGATTATTACAGATTTTGTGACATACTATGTTGTTTGTTGTTTTCTTGTTTCTATTTTGTTTATTTTTTGGGAGGAACACTGTGCACTGGAGTAATGTATTCATGTTGGACATTATCTCTGTTCTTTCAGACAATGAATCGTCAAGAAATAAAGGAAGCAGTCTTATCATTTCTACCTGGCCTTTCTGTTGAAACCTTGACTTCCCTGCTGGAAGTGTTTGAAGAGCTTGGTGTGGAGAGCAGGGCAGACCTTGTTTTGGTACAAGAGAAAGATCTGGAGACACACCTTAGACCAATCCAGTGTCGGAAATTGCTGAATGGCATTAAGAATCAAGGTAAATCCATATTTTGTCACTGCCATGGGAAGGAATAACGATGTTTTGCAGTCAAAGGTGTCTCATATATTAGTGCACAGTACCCCCCAGTGGCTGACAATGGTATGACGTATATATTCATCAATGGCAAGGAATGAGCATTAGTGGGCGGTGATGGAAAGTTGGTCTATAATAGCAGCATGGTACAAGTTACACCATTTAATAATTTTGCTTGACAAATACTATCTAGTATTCATAATGTATTGTCTGCTTACTTGTAGGACTTCAACACCTTGTAATAGTAGAGGGTGTTGCTGTCGCCTCTCCAACCCTCTCAAGTACTTCACCTCTCCCAACGTCAAGTTCCGAAAGCACTTCCAATTCTTCTTTGTCTTCACCCACACTGCCTGGCAGGCCTTGGCATGAAGAATTCCGGGTTAGGTGGGACAGGATGCCAGAACCAATTCGAAAAGCAGTGGAAAATCAAACAAGACCATCAGCAGTGGACAGAAAAGAGATGGTGAGGGGAGTGGTGAACCAAATGTTAGAGCATGATCCCAACCCAACCAGAGCAGCATGTGTCAGCATTGCCCGGGGCATTGTAAGAGACTATCCGAATAGTTTTGCTGATATTGGGAAAAAAAATGTTTTTGGAGATGGCTGTTTTGCTCTTCTTCAGCAAATTAAAACAAGAGTGGAATATAAAAACAGAAAGAATACTCTTGCACGGCGACGCAGAGAGAGAAGACCCCGCACTGGGGTTGCAGATGGGGCCAGAGAAATGGCAAAAGGCCCATTGGATCAGTATGGATGTGTGAGGTGGTGCCCTGCAGAACTTCCTGCTGGAGAGACTGAGGCGACCTTAGATGAAATCAAAAGCCAACTGCACAACATTTACTCAGAGGAAGGGATGGCTGGGGCAGATAGAGCTGAACCTCTGATGGAGAAGACCTATATCATTCAGCGCCGGTACCTTAACAGTGTGCCTGCACCAGCCATCGCACAGATTAAGGAGGAATGGCCATTTCTCTTCTCCCCAAGAGGCCTTTACAACCATTTTGGTCTGCTTACGGACGTCTCCATCCTCACCAAATTGCAAGAAGCCCTGAACAACAAAGGCAGTACAGTTATCCAGTTCTGCCAGGAACTCAACCGCCATCCAGGGATCGCAGATGTCCTGGCTAAATATGACCCAGAGGCTTCAGACAAAGCAGCGTGTATCCTTCTGCTCCTGATGGCATACTTCAAGGAGCCTGAGAAAGCCATCGTGCTTGTGACTGATGTAAGTTTAAAAGCTAAAAAGCTGTTTGAATGTGACTGCACTAGACTATAGTTCAATTTTACACCTGCATCCATTTAATCTCATTCATTCACATGTTGACAGAACATTCCCTCTGATTAACCTCTAGGTCAGTGAGCCCAGTGGACTATCTTTTATGCACCCTGTTGAATCTATGCTACCATAGATATACTGTATGTTACAGTTACGTTTTCTTTCTTTTTTTTCTTTTTTTTTACAGCCGTGTGCTACAGCCGCTGATGTCCAGAGGACCGTGACATTACCAAACACCCCCTGCATGATTGTCCAAGGTACTGTTGATATCTGGAATTTATATCTCTAGCCCCCCAAAAAGATTATAACATGATCCTTTCACATAAGCCGATCGGTGTCTTGAATAGACATTTAAGATAGCTTTCTTCCTGCATTTCAGGATAGAGTTTTGACTTTGTATTTGTTTTGCAAGTGAAAAGCATTAGAGACTACAAATTGACTAATTCGCCTATTGCTGTAATGCCTAGTTATGTGAGTAGGTGGTATATTTCCGTTAATCTTCTGTGCAGAGTGAAATTATTATCTTGTTCATTTAGCATTTCACCTTTTTACAATTTCACATGATGGGTATCTCTGTTCAGGTGATATAATGAGGCCTGTGTCCTGGATGCTGTCCATTGAAAACCAAGTAGTGATGGGACCGCGTGAGGGGATCATCAATGGGATAGCTGCGGTTCTTGCAAGCTACTACAACTTGAATCTGCAATATCCTGATGAGGGCGCCTGCACTCTGGAGTTTATCCAAAGGTAGTCAGGTCACTTCACTTCACGTCACACTTTTCCCCCACTCATATCTCCGCCACCTTTGCCCCTATCCAGGCCAAACTTTGCACACACACTCCTTGGCTGCTAAACCACAACCTCCACTCCTCATTTCTCACATGGCCCTCTTCTAGCGCCACCATGAGGCTGATTGCAAAACACATTTATGGACACTGCTCCTACAGATTTTGCCCTAAAATCCTTAGCTCCAGGCGGAGCCGCTCGATTGTCCACGACATTGCAAGCGGCGCGAAGGCCAGCGGACCTTGGTCCTGCTCTTCGCGCCCGAGCGAGAAGCTGTGGTGAATGCAATCGTTATATTTATGCCCACGATAAACGCCCACGATAAACGCCCTGTCCAAGTGACTACAATGTCTGCACAGTCACCGAATCACTAGGGGCCAGTAAAGTCAAGTAGTATGGGGTCTGCAGACCCGGGTCTTCAGACCTGCGTCTGCAGACTTCCCGCAGGCTGCAGCCGTTAGCTTCTCACTATGTGTTTTGCATCATATGATGCAAAACGCATCACTAGTACATGCTGAAATACTAAAATATCTCAAAAAACAGATCTAACACAAAAAATAACACAGGATTGTGTTGATCGTGTCCCAAACTACAATACAATAAGATCTGGTTGTCCCAGAGGTGAAGTAGCCCTTTAAAGGGAAAGGGGCAACGCTGCATGTGCCTTGTATAAACGATGCAATATATAAATCTATGTAAAACTAAAAGTTGTCTTGTCTTATTGTTTACAGGTGCTTCTTGGGCATTAACCCTGAGAGAGGCTCCAAATCAAAGAAGCGTGGAGGTATAAACCCACATGTGAGCACACTTCAGAGGAAACTGGTGGACTTCGAATGGTCGATGTAGACTGATGGTATTCAGGACTTCCATACTGTATGTGACATACAGTACACTTTTGAGAAAACACTTTGGACTTTGAATGGACGTAGTTGAAAAAAAGGAAAAAAAAGAAAAACTTTCTGGCATAGACAAGTTAAATTGCTTGCAATGTTTATAATGTAATGATTCAGTCAACTAATGTGAAAACAATTGGCTTGAAAAAGGTAATCTTGTTGACGCAGTCAATAATATGGTTTGTCACGCATGTTTCAAAGAAAATGAAGCGATGAAAATATTGTGCTAAGTTTTTAAAAAAATAGAATTTTGAGCCTATTCTATAAGTGTCTTTTGAATCCTTCTAAGGTTTTTTGAAAAACCCTAGTATGTTTCTATGTCAGCAATCTGGCCAGCCATCGTCAAAGAAAAGGTCCTTTTCACTTAACTGGAGCTCAGTTAGTCTGTTCTTGAGAGACTACTATGTCAGTGGTTCTCAAACCTTTTCATGTGAAGGACCCCCAAAATGATATTTATTTGGCCACGGACCCCCATCTCAAAATTTGAGTTACAAACGTTCGCTTTGAAAATACATATATTCAAAGATTTGCACACATTTTCATAACTTTTCAAAAATAGCAGATCTACAAGCTCACAGCGTGGCACTTGGTGCCACGCTGTGAGCTTGTATATCTGCTATTTTTCACTGGTTAAAGCATTCAATAATTCTAGGCCTAAATGGGTTAATCTGAGATGTTTTGCTGTTGCACAAAAATGTGATTGTTGTTTTAAAGATTGTTTACACTGAGGAAAAATGCCACAATGCTAGTTCTCTGCAAAAGTTATATCCCTTACTATACCTCATAGGTATTTGGCCAAATTGGGGAAACGTACTCATACTGCACTGATATTGTTTTGTTTGTTTTACATTATGCTTTGTTTTTCTCCATTTAAAGGAAGAGTTCAGCCAAAACTGTTATACCTCATTGGTATTTGGCCAAATTGTGGATACGTACCTCATATTGCACTGATATGTTTTAGTTTGTTTTATATTTTGTTTTGTTTTCCTCCATTAAAAGGAACGGTTCAGCCAAAACTGTTATTCCTCATAGGTGGTTCAGCCAAAACTGTTATACCTCATAGGTATTTGGCCAAATTGTGGATACGTACCTCATACGTACGTACCTGATATGTTTTAGTTTGTTCTATATTTTGTTTTCTCTTTCTCCATTTAAAGGAGCAGTTCAGCCAAAACTGTTCAGCCATCTACTTCCCTTCATGCCTGCAGGAACACATGTTAGGTTTGTCCATAGAACACACTAGGTTTGTCCATAGAACACACAGTTGCCAGAGAAAACCAGTCACACTTTTATCCCGAGTTGTGCAGGCTGTGTTACCAAGTGGCATGAGGGTGAGTAGATGTAGTCCATGGGCCATACGAGATGGCGCTCTCAAAAAGGTGGCAAAAGTTACCATGCATTTTTGAAAAGCTCTATTTCTGTAGATTATATTTTGATATATCCTTTTCTGAGACACAGCTAAATTGGTGCATTTGTTTTGCAAGAAAAACATTCCTTGTGATAAAAACGGCCCCACAAGACTATGGCTTAGTGATGAAAAGTGATGACACTTATGTGGGGGCCATTTATAGCCCAAGGAATGTTTTTCGTGCAAAACAAAAAGTTGCAATGGATTCAGAATCATGAAAAAAAACTAGTTTGACCCCTCATATGCTACTTAAAGCGGATTATTTCTTTCCTTTTTTTCACCTGTAATGTAAAGTTAATGGGACACCAACTCCAGGGGCTGATAACACCAATTTAGCTGTGTCTCAGAAAGGGTTATCATAACAAAATATAATCTACAGATATAGAGCTTTTCAAAAATGCATGGTAACCTTTGCCACCTTTCTGAGAGCGACATCTCGTATGGCCCATGGACTAATGACAGAATGACTGAGTTTAGGGCTTTAAGATGGACTGTTGTTGTTCTGTGTCCATTTGAAATGTTGCACTTTGCACTTGGAATAGTTAAATAAAAAGTTAAAATTAAGTCTCAGTTTTAGTTTTTGTTGTTTTTATTGAGCAGATGTTTGTGTAAAATCACAGTTCACCCCCAAATGACTTTTTCCCTTATTGATTACGCTGGCCATGGAGATTTGAGTTCAATAATATTTTTATGTATTTGTTGCATTCCTAAGAACAGATTTTGATTATAGTAAATGTATCCTCATTGATTCCGGACCCCCCATCTGGAATCAATGGGGGTACATTTATTGTAATCAAGTTGTCTTAGGAATGCAACATCAAAATAAAAAATATTATTGAACTCAATTCTCTATGGCCAGAGTAATCAATAAGGGGAAAAGTCATTTGGGTGAACTATACCTTTAAGGTCAAATTCACAATATTTGACTGTAGATCAAATGTAAATTTACAGTAAATTACTGCCTACTGAGTGGCATTACATTCACAGTAATAGTGTAAAAATACAGGCAACTACTGTAATATTTACAGTAAATAACTGCCATCCATACTGTTAAATCACAGTGAATTACCATAATTTCACAGCTAATACAGGCAACTACTGTAATATTTACAGTAAATAACTGCCATCCATACTGCTAAATCACAGTGAATTACCATAATTTCA
This sequence comes from Nannobrachium achirus, assembly GCF_963921795.1. Lineage (NCBI taxonomy): Eukaryota > Metazoa > Chordata > Actinopteri > Myctophiformes > Myctophidae > Nannobrachium > Nannobrachium achirus. The sequence goes on from NC_137814.1 coordinate 60,388,663, forward strand.
CAGCTAATACAGGCAACTACTGTAATATTTACAGTAAATAACTGCCATCCATACTGCTAAATCACAGTGAATTACCATAATTTCACAGCTGTGAAATTACAGTAATTTACAGTGCAATATTTACTGTGAAAATTACTGTGAAAGTAATGCAATTATTATCCAGTAATTTACTGTAAATTTACAGCGAATTATTTTACAGTGTAGATATGAAGGGGTGTACGAAATGGGACAGTTCTCGACGCGCCCCAGTGAGTGACGTCATCGCACTTGCACTTCTTAAGCCCGTATCAGAGTCTACGGTGGAGACCTATCCACCGCAAATTTGAGGTGGAAAGCTTTCCACCTCAAGTCAGAAAATAAGTGCAGGCCATCATAGTCACGGCCCACGGTGAAGTCCTTTACCCCGTCTAGACCGGTTCAGGTCGACCAATCAGTGAACGGGGTGTAGAGCCTGTCTGTCTGATAGTAAAAACAGAGAGATGTGTTGGGACTCACGGTGGAAAGCTCTCCACCGTGAGGAATGATGTAATGTTGTAGTTTCATGACTCAAAAAGACTCGAAAAGACTACACCGCAATGTAAAGCCTTCCACCGCGGACCCGACTATGATACAGGCTCTAGTGTCCAATCCCCGAAGTGAGAAGGGGGTTGGACCAAGCCCACAGAACCCTGGTGGAGCCCTGAAGCGCAATGGACATGGTGGCCGTTTTGAGGTACTGCAGTTGGGGCCACTAACACATGAACGCGCACTAGGCTTATTTGTATTGACGCGCGTTCATACCATGAATTGGAGCCCCAGCGTGTCCATGAACACAAACTATGACGCAAAATGCGTCACAAAGGCCCCACTACGTCACGGTTTTACTACCCGGAAGAAGGGGTGAAAACGCCTCATGCGCTGGGTGAGCAACTCAATGCAAGTGGACGGGCGGGGATATCAGGTGTCCTCTCTATTCTTCTTATAACTCTATGGGTTGAACAAGTCTTTGCCACTTACATGTTGATGACCCTGCTCTTTTCCCCAGGATGGACAGAGCGCGTGGACTACGAACCAGGAAGTGGGAGGCGGCGGCTGTTTCCCAGCATGCACCTGGAGAGCTGTGGTGCAGCGCTGTCTGCCGTGAGCGCCACGCTGCAGCTGCACGCCGCCACACACACCGCCAAGGACTGTAAGGACCACAACTCCCAGAAACCACTGCAAAAACCATGTGGTAAGGAGAGGCAGAGATCTTTATTATCCCATGGGGGAAAATAAGTAGGCCAGAGGGGCCGCAGAGGGGCCGGGAATTGTTAACACGTGTTAGGCACTCCTGGTGATCAAAAACACGGGAAATAAAAGCTTATATTTCATTTTAGATTTTTAGCAATGGCTGTTCCAAAATAACATACAAAATACAAGATTGTACATCTGCAAAAAAATACAAACAAATAATTAATAATTTTGAATGAATGGGGTTAATGTTAAAGGACCTACACCATGAATTTTCACTTTTTCTATTTTAAAACCTTTTTTTGGGGTCCCACTGGCACCTTCTATCCTCACAAACTCCTATTTCTGACCATTGTGTCTTTCTCTGTTTTTGGGAAGGCAGAGTTGAAAAGCTTTCCACGGGTTCTCAGAACAGTGCTGTTCTGAGAGTTGACGCATGTGACGTTCTCTAATGTATGGTCTAGCAACGGTCGCCCTGTGTCATTTGACAGTAGGCTTATATCATACAACATAGGCCTACAGTAGGCTATAATCAGAGCTGCAACATTATCTTATTTTTGTATTGGCCCAATATGTGTTGTCAACGTTGGAGGAGTGGAGAGGAGGGGAGGGGGGAGGGGTGGAAAAACCCCACTAGATGCGCCCCTGAGCAAACAAAGGCCGTTTTGGTATTGCAGCTGCAGAGCCTAATTATAGCACAGCTAGTAGAAACAAAAGGAATGGTCAGAGTGTTTGTTGAGGGTTAAGACCTGTCTAAGACTCAATTTTGAGCATATATTTATTCAAAAAATAGAGTTTTAAAAGCATGGTGTAGTCCCTTTAAATATGGACAGATTAATATAGAGGTGGTCTATTTTTTCATAATGTTTCGGACATGAATGAATATGCTGTAGTTCAAGTGGTTAATAATATATTTAAAAGATTTGCACACATTTTCACGACTTTTTCAAAAATAGCAGATCTACAAGCTCACAGCGCGGCACTCGGTGCCATGCTGTGAGCTTGTATATCTGCTATTTTTCACTGGTTAAAGCATTCAATAATTCTAGCCCTAAATTTTAACTGTGCCTCTCTCTAATTGGCGTGTATAGGTGCGGCGGTGGGCGGTACCGACCTCCTTCCCGCCCCCGGGCCGTCCACCGATTGGACGGCCTCTCTGCCGACGGATGGCGAGCTGGTCTTCCGCTTCGACGGGCGCCGGGCGGCAGTCGTCCCCGAGCACGCCGCGCCCCGCCGCCTAGGAGACCGCTTCACCATAGCAACCTGGATGAGACACGCCCCCGACCCCAGTCCTGGACGCCCCGCCCACAACGAGACCTTGATCTGTAGCTCCGACAGGACCGGTGAGTAACTGAGTAGAAGTACATTTACTTCACGGCAGTGGTATAAAAAGTAATTACATTAAGTAAAAGTATCAATATACAATGTAGATGTACTGCATCGCGACGCATTGTGAGCTTGTAGATCGGCTATTTTCAAATGGCCAAAATGCATTTATGGCTGAAGTGGTTAATTATGTTTTGTAATAATAATCAAAATCAACAAAGTAACTAGTAACTAAAGTTTGAAATAAATGTAGTGGAGTAAAAGTACAATATTTGGATCCGAGATGTAGTGGAGTAGAAGTAGAATTATTGGAAATTGGAATTACACAAGTAAAGTACAAATAATTCAAAAGTGTACTTAAGTACAGTACCTAAGTAAATGTACTGTGCACCACTGCTCCACGGTACTGTAGCCTAATAGGCACGTGCAGTCAGAGAATGTTAGAGATGCAGGGGCTGAAATCTCTAAAAGGCCCTTTTGCGGAAAATATTGAAAATAGCTGACCTCCAAGCTCACAATGCGTCGCAGCGCGACTTGATACCACACTGAACTAAGCATATTCAAGTCAATACTGGAGATGTGGCGTATGGCATGGATTTCTATACAGAGAGGGCAACTATTTCAACATAAGATGCTGCATTCAAGTTCAGGAGAGTTTGGACAAAGCAATTCTTTTGAATGCTGCCTTCGGGTATGGCATGGAAAGAGGGCGTTTGCATTTCTTTCACCACAGTGAAAAATGCAGGCATGTTCTGAAGAAGGCACTTTTTACGCCGGCCTGGTAAAAGGGCCTATGTATGTATGCATGTGCCTGGTAGCCTACTTGTATAACATTTCCCTGGTATGTTATATAGAATAAGCTATGTTGCGCTAGCAGCAATAAGTAGTGGTCGAATAAGAGTACCGTGTGCGTGTTCGTGTGCGTGCGTGTGCGTGTGTGTGCGCGTGTGTGTGCGCGTGTGTGTGTGCGTGTGTGTGTGCGTGTGTGTGTGCGTGTGTGTGTGCGTGTGTGTGTGTGTGTGTGTGTGTGTGTGTGTGTGCGTGTACATGTGCATGTGCATGTGCATGTGTGTCTGTTACAGAGGTGAACCGTCACCACTTCTCTCTGAACGTGCACGACTGCCAGCTGGTGTTCCTGCTAAGGAGAGACTCTGCCCACTGGAAGCTACACCAGGTCAGTTCAACCAGTGGTCCGGGGACCACCAGCTCAGTTCAACCAGTGGTCCGAGGACCACCAGGTCAGCTCCACTCCAGTCTCGCGTCACCAGACTATTGACTCCCCACAATTTGCAAATGCTCCCGTCATACAGTCTGGGACAGTGTTTCTCAAACCTTTCAAGGTCTCTAATTAACTCTGACAGTGTACAAATGTATGCTGTTAGTGTTACAGACTTGTTTGGGTCAGTTTAGACCCCCATAAAGGAACCCACAGAGTCCCTGGAATCTAGCCTGGCGTTGCTCATACTAATTCCTCACGGATATTAAGGGCAAGTATTTTCGTGAAAGGAAATGCCAGCATCAGTTACGTGGATTTTGTGAAGTGTAGTTCCAGACTCTACAGTATGTAGCATTCTGAGATTGTGGAATAGTTACGCGAGACTAGTTCCACTCAGTGGTACAATACAGCAGTGTTTCTCAACCAGTGGTCCGGGGGCCACCAGTAGTCCTTGAGGGGGTTCCAGGTGGTCTTACCGGGTCCATTTGGTTTCATTGTAAGCAATTTGCGAATGTCATTAACGGTTATCTCTCCTATGGTAGCACATCTATAAAGCAATGGAATTGTGGATAAAATCTTATACAACGATTACAAAATATTTTGGATCTGGTGGTCCGTGGCTCAAATGCCCAACATATAATGCAGCTTGACATTGTCACCCTAATAAACCAATGGCCTAAGTAATTTTTCAGTTTTTTCAAGTTTTCATTAAAATAAAAACGGATCCAAGACAAAACTATATGATATTCCTTAATCATTTCAACCAAAACGTTAATAAATAATTATGTAAATTAATATAAAAATAGGATTAAATAGGATTGAACCTTGACCTAGGCAGCCTATCTCCATAAAAGGTGCGGGAACAGCAATTAGGAGATTTTACCAGAGATAATAACAAATAACATTTTCCTCAAAAAATGAGGCCATTAGTGTATGTTATGAAAAAGGTTGAAAACCACTGTAATACATTTTGTCTTATTTCTAGCCAATAATTTGATGACCAGAAGTGGTTCCTTATGGAGACACAAAGAGCCTGCTTTGTTCCCTATGGAGACACAAAGAGCCTCCTCAAATTATTGGCTTAGGAATGCAGAACAAAACGTCCATGAATTCGAAAGTCTCTATTGGGTGAGTAATCCCATTTAGGAGGTTCATTTAGAGACTGACTCTTTCTTCTCTTCTCTTCTCTTCTCTTCTCTTCTCTTCTCTTCTCTTCTCTTCTCTTCTCTTCTCTTCTCTTCTCTTCTCTTCTCTCTGGGCATGGTCTGCTGCTATGCCATTCATTGCATTATTGATGCCAACCTATAATGTGCCATTGCAGCGCCACAGAGGTGGCTGAGTAATAGACTGCAGAGAGAGAGAGAGAGAGAGAGAGAGAGAAAGAGAGAGAGAGAAAGAGAGAGAGACCTGGCTGCTCCATCTGCGTTTGTGTCTTCTTGTAACTGATGAGGTCGTTATCTAACGAGCTGTTCATTACACTGCCGCCTCATTAGTTATGTTAATGAGCTGCTGTTCTATAGACCAGGGGTCTTCCTCAGGGTTAGGCAGCTTAATGCATGTGTACACTAGCTGAGCTGCATTTGGTTTGGTCTTCAAACCAACAAAGGAGCTGATCTACGGTACAAGCCCGTCTGTGCTGCCCGCGACGCAAGCGACGCGAACAATGAATTCTCATTAAAATACATTTATTTCAATGTGACCGCCCTGACGTACCACGAGCGACAAAGCGGCGTGCCGTGACATCGTCCACCTCTATCAAAACCTCCACCGGCTGTCAGTCAGTCTGTACGTCACGTCCCAGTTTTGCCCTACTCATATCTCCGCCACCGTTGCCCATGCCAAACTTTGCACACACACTCCTTGGCTGCCAAACCACAACCTCTACCCCTGCTTTCTCACATGGCCCTCTTCTAGCGCCACTATGAGGCCGATTCTTGCAAAACACATTTTTGGACACTGCAGCTCCTACAGATTTTGCCCTAAAATTTCGCAAAGCGGTAAACAGTATGTCTGGAGTCATCTCATCAACATGGATGTGTCCCATTTCCCATATTCCCTCTTGATTGGCTACCATTGCCTTCTAAAGTTTGTATATGCGACCTGACGGTCGCTTATCCCCCGATTAGGGAGTCTTACTGGTATAGAGATATAGGAGGTTTCTGACACAATTTAAAATCAAAAGCCTGGTATTTTATTCATGTTTCCTCCACCTCTTAATGTTTTTGCTGATCAATCTGATTTTAGATAAACATTTGACACATGTGTTTTCCTTCTGGCCTTCCTATTAGGGGCACACAAACATGTTTCTCTTTTTTATATTGAATATTTTTACTCGTTTTGAAATCTGTCTTTATTCATGAAATTACGCCTCTGTGTGTGTGTGTGTGTGTGTGTGTGTGTGTGTGTGTGTGTGTGTGTGTGTGTGTGTGTGCGTGCGTGCGTGCGTGCGTGCGTGCGTGCGTGCGTGCGTGCGTGCGTGCGTGTGTGTGCGTGCGCGCGTGTGTGTAACAGATATGCGACAGGAAGTGGCATTACTACATCCTCGTGGTGGAGCCGCCCACAGTGACGCTATTGGTGGACGGCGTGACCTTTGAACCCTACCTGGTGACTGGTGATTGGTCGACCCGTGCGTCCCACATCGACGCCCAGCTGACGGTCGGTGCTTGTAGGCGGGGTCAGTAGGCCTACAGCTCCTTGTGTGCGTGTGTGTGTGCGTGAATTTTAAGTATTTAATTACAGGTATTAGCAAAATATAGTGCAGCTTCAGTGAAATGCATTGGTATATCCACGAGTTTCCAACGCCCCATAGTGCATTGCGCAGACGTCTGCACCGAGCTTCCGGCGCCGATTTACAAGCTCACAACGGGTTGCATCTGCGACGCGACGTGAGCTTGTATGTCTGCTGTTAAACCCGGAAGTTTGGTCCCGATAGTCTCCAGTAAACTCCCGCGGAAACTTGTGGATACAGTAATTGCGACCGGCAGGTCGCAGTTACTATCAAAACCTCCACCGGCTGTCAGTCTGTCAGTCTGTCTGTCACGTCACGTCACACTTTTGCCCTACTCATATCTCCGCCACCGTTGCCCCTATCCATGCCAAACTTTGCACACACACTCCTTGACTGCCAAACCACAACCTCCACCCCTCATTCCTCACATGGCTCTCTTCTAGCGCCACCATGAGAACGTGATAACGGGGCTGTGGCACTTCACGGGGGGAATTGTTAACATGCGTGGAAACGTGTTAGGCAGCCCATGTGTTAAAACATGTAAAAATGTTTAACTTTCTCACATGTGCACTTGTGTGCGTACAGTATGTCCGTTGTCATGGCAACCCAGCTGCTATGGAATGCTGTGCTCGAGAGCATCTGGATCATAGAGCTATAATATATCTGCAGAGCTTATTTAGTTTTTTGTTTAATTACTATGTATGTATTTTCATTTGATGTTCTGAAATAGTGAGAGGCTACTACTGCATTGTGTTAGATATACCATTTTGGTAACACTTGCTATGCATCCTACACCTATGTCTATAATGCATTATAAACATTCTCATACAGTATGTATTATAATCTGCTTATAACACTGTATAATTATAGTTATAAGAACTCATTAATGCTTTATTTTCATTGTCACCTAGGACTTCGCTCTCTGCGTCCTTATATTATTAAATAATGGGTAAACATCGACTAGTCGACTACTTGTCGGTCAAATTTGTCAACGAGGACAAATCAGTCGACGTGAAAGCCCATGAAGATGCATTTCAAAGAGAGAGAGAGAGAGAGAGAGAGAGGGGTAGTGTTTGTGTCCTCAGGCTACAGATAGATGCTAGTTGGTTCCTCTGTGAGAATGCAGCATGCAGACATCAAGCACCATAACGCTGCCTGTCAGTTCACACCTCAACCAACAATCACATGCAAATGATTGAAATGAATGAGGGGGTGTCGGTCACATACTGTATACACATACAAGCTCACAATGCTGCACCGAGTGCCACGCTCCGAGCTTGTAGATCTGCTATTTTTGAAATTGTGGGCAAGTCTTTGAATATTTTGACCCGATTCCATAAACGTCTTCTAAATTCTTCTAAATCAATGGTTCTCAAATGTCAAGCACTCCCAAAATTACATGTATTTGGCCACGGACCCCCATCTAAAAATATGTTGTTCCAGGGACCCCCAGAAGCAGATATATGAGTTACAAAAGTTTGCTTTGAAAATATATACATTGAAAGATTAGCAAAAATGTTCACGATTAAAAAAATTATAATAATCTACAAGCTCGCAGCATGGCAAGCATGTTACAAATGTATGAATTCTATATATAAGTATAAAATAATTCCAGGTTTTAATGGGTCAAGTCAAAGAATGAAAGAAAAATACTTGGCAGAAACGTTTGAAACACACGTCACGTTACAGTCTTTAACTGGATGGTATTCTGGCTGTCATTTCCATGTCTTTTCATCTGGTGCCTGATTGCAGCTCCTTTTCTTCTGCCAGCCATCATTTTGTTTACTCTCTCCGTTCCTTCTCCTCCACTGTGCATCCCTCACTTTAACTCTGTTCAATTCAAAGGAGTATATCGTTGGCATGAGAACACAGTAGTATGTTAACATTGCCAAAGCAAATCGTCTCTGTCGGCGGTGGAAACTGTTAGTTTTTATGATTCAAAAATCAATAGCCATGATACACTATGTTACTTTAAGCGTCTAGATATTAGATAAGTATAATATTATAAAACATACATAAAGGACTTTAGCCCTATTTTATACCTAGGTTGTTTAAATATAGCCGATCTACAAGCTCACAACGCGTCACGATGCGGCATACTTTTACTGTAATACACTACATCTCAGAGGTAAATGTTTTACAGTACTTATTACTCCACTACAAGGATTTGGTCATTTAGGTACAAAGTTACTTATATATTTAGATTATTGCAAAACATGTACTGTCCAGTAACAAGGTACCAATTCGTCCCTATTTGACATTTAGGCTCCCTTTTCTTTGGTACTGTAAGTATATTTTGATGCTAATACTTTTTTGTACTTTTGCTCAAGTCAAACTTGGAATGTAGTCCTTTTACTTGTAACATAGTTTATGGTGGAAAATTGAAACCATGTGTCCAAAACGGTTGCTTTTAAGAATAAAAGAAAAAGTAACATATTGTCACTGTCGGGCAGAAACCTCGTATCTCCAAGTTTCAAATTTGTAATTTTTTTCCCCGCAAAACAAAGCCCTGCTTCATCATACAAGGCTGTCACACAAAAGTAGTGAAAACAGCAGATCTACAAGCACACAACGCCTCGCGGTGTGAGTCGTTGTGTGCTCGTAGATCGGCTGTTTTCACTAGTTTAAATCATTTTAAAAATGATAAATACAAAACAAACAGTGTCAGGTTTCCACCCGACAATGACGATATCTACAAGCTTGTAGATCTGCTACTTTTAATGCTTTTCTGTGCCGATGGAGCATGATGGGCATTCATTTACGCAGATAAAAGGTTCTGCCTTAAAGCAATTACATTCATATTGTGGCTTTACTACTTTTACTTCAGTAAAACCTCCTAGTACTTGGCAGAAACATGACATATAGCTAGCTTTAACTGCCCTTGGCACTGTGGCTCTCATTTGAATGTATTTTCAACTGGTGCCTGCATTGCATCCATTTCCATTTCATTTCCCTCCAAGCCATCATCTTCTTCGTTCTCTCCCTTCCTCCTCCTCCTCCTCCTCATTGCGTCCCTTGCTTTCTCTCTCCTTCCGTTGGATGTGTGATTGTGGGTTTAGACCCTGAAGGAGGGATTATATCCGGGAACGAATGGAATGCAAATTCACCCGCTATTATGTCCAAATGAAGCAGCTGTTAAGCTGATTTGAAGGCCAGCCCTCGCCGAGGGATCGTCATTGCCCTGAAGGGGTGTTTATTTCTCAATGGTGACCGGCTCGCTGTTCATGATCACTTGTGTCATATGTTTTAAAAAAAAGGCAGCATAATTGCATATTTCCGCATATATATTGAAACCTGCATATTTCACAGCATAAAATCGCACAAACCCCCACATATTCCACATATTTTTGCATATTTAGCGTACTGTAATTCACAGCTTTTCACATATTTCACAACTTTCTGCATATTTCACATGTCACATAATCACATAAAAACCTACATATTTCACCCCATAATCAATGATTTTAGTCTGCATAATCAAGGATTTTTGCCTGCGTTTTTCTGGAGGGTCTAAATTCGCATGACGACTGTCTCATCGTCCTACTTTTTACGCGGCTACGTAATAAAGACTTTATTGTTGCTGTCGGCAGTAACTCCATATTTAAACTATTTTGTGTTTTTGAGTTCGTGTTTGTGTTAGCTAAAAAAATGTGCACGGAACAATCAGAAGCTGTTCTATCCATGACGCCACGTGTTAGCCAAAGGGAACGGACCAATCGAACGCCGTTCTGTCCATAACGTCATGGACAGAGCGGCTTTCGATTGGTTTGTGCACAAACAAGATGACGTCACTGAACAATATTGGTGACCCATTATGCTTGTGTACAGACTTAGAGCTATCTGTGTAGTGCTTGCACCGCCTCATTAACTATGTGTTAACAACAAATAAAACAATGTTAGCATGGAAACATCAGCAGCTACAAGTTGCTCATATCTACTTACAGCTAACTGACATTACAGCAATTAGTATTAACATTAATTAATGTTCAGATATTTTCTAGATGTCCCTCTGAAAGGGACGCTTTGATCTGATACTTAACTAAGTAATAATTCGCTCAATGTCTTATTTTGAGCGATATAATATATATATATATATATATATATATATATATATATATTATTGATATAAAACAAACTATTGGAACCTTGGGGTTACAAGCAACGTCTAATTCGTAGGTAATAATAAAAAGTCACAGTGAAAACGAGAGATTATTTTACCTGAAAATAGAAACAGAAAACACAAATACAGAGGTTTTAGAAAGTACACACGCTAAACACTTGAAATGAATTTGTTAACTAATAGTTCTATTGGTTATACTTACAATAGCCTTATCAGATCGATGCAAATAAGATTAGAACGCGCAGTACGTCTGTACTGTCACGGCACACGGCTTGAATAACGTGGTTGCTAGCTGGGGGTTTGTTATCTTGTTCGTAAACAAAGACAGGACGCCCCTTTTGAACCGGAAGTATTATGAGTTGTAAACGACTTAATAATCTTACCGTTTAACTAAACCTTATAGTTAACAGGATTATGTATATATGTATCATACCTATTTTCTTTGCTGTTTAATATGTCAGGTGAACCACTAGGTGGCGCCAGGAGACTAAAATACAGTTCATGCAGATTTAACCATGCAGGGATTAAATAATTTAGACAATTAAGCTCATTATTTAATGTTAGCACTACTTAAGTTGTTAGATTGTAAGTTAATCGTGTGTAAAATTGATTCATGATTAACATGCAAAAATCACAATACAGTAACTTAATATGACTTCTGAGCAAGCACTGCACAGATACTGTAGCAAGTCTTTGTACACAGTAACGTTGCAACCTGAATATCGTGGATGTACCCTTCAATCCAGCCCTTCTTTTGAATCCTTTTGTGGATGTTGATCTGCCCATTTGTCAATTTGGTCAAAAGAAATTGGTTGAAAAGAACTCTATTTTGGGAACATCGCTCCATTGCTTACTATGGTTTGTAAATGCAGGCTCAGACTTGTTACCACCCCATGTGGTCATGTGATCCAAGATGGCCGCAGTGTGAATATGGTCAATGTGGCATCGCGATCATATCTGGTGGACCGTGGCGGCTAAACGCTACTAACAGAGGCTGAGCGGAGACAGCGCTGGCTCAGATGCTAGAAAAGACTATTCTCCTTTTGCACAAAGTAGAGTGCAAGATAGAGGGCGCCAGATCCCTTTTGAGTCTACTCTACTACTTCCTGTTCATCCACAGAGCATTGATTCTAGTCATTTTCTCCATTAGATTAAAGTGCTTTTTTTTTTAAATGTTCCTACTTTTAGTACTTGTCAAAATACATTTTATTTGTCTGCTTCATCTTTTTACCTTTCGTTGCTAACAGCTACTTCCGCTAATGCTAAAAATGTTAATGTTAATTCTAAAACTAAAAATATGACATATACTTCAATGCACAACAGTATTGCGCAAAGAGAATAGCTGCTTTTTTAAACTGGTTTATTATGACACTTTGGCAATGTAAACGTATGTTTTCCCATGCCATTAAAGATCATTTGAATTCAATTGAATTGAATTGAATTCAATTGAATTCAATTGAATTCAATTGAATTGAATTCAATTCAATTCAATTCAATTCAATTCAATTCAATTCAATTCAATTGAGAACCAAAGATCTACCTTACAGTATATAACAACGGTCACATAGCGTTCATAAGCTGGTCCAGCTGAGTCTCATAGACTGCAATACATTTCTTCACACTTCCGGTGTGAGTTTGCCACCCATGTTGTCACAACCTTGATCCACACGAGACACCGGCGAGCTAGCGCTAGCGAGCGATTCGCCATGTCGAGCGTTATGAAGGTCGCTTGAGCCGACTCAGAAGTTGTAAACCAGGGGAGAGAATAGTAAACAATGTTTGGGGGTGAACTGTCACTCAAAGTGCCTCTGGCCAATTACAGCGCGTCTTGTCCGGGACTTGCCTGAACGCCGCTATCATCCACTATCACACGTAAAACTCTAGTCACTTTGTGACTTGAAATGTAAATAGGAGTCAAATGTACCCTGACCAGACTCTTATTTAAGTTCCAATAGGCCAATTATTTGTTTACAAACATTGAGACTGAATGCACAGCTGACTGTATCATGTAATCAATTCCCAACAGATCCCCAAACCTGTTGTTTTGGGGAGCACTGGTTATTCAACCTCCTCTTGTGTGCTAGTGAGGTGCTCCCATGGGTGCGCCCTTATCGAGACATATATACTTCATTGCGCAACGGTGTTCCTCGTCAAGAGTAGCTGATATACAAACTCACATCGCGTCACCAATGCAACCCTTCTGAGCTTGGATGTCTGCGGCTCTGCGCGCGACACCGTCGCAGGACGGAGCATAATAGGCTTCATGGACTGCAGCTGGGCGAGCAGTAGACGCTCTGGTGATCCAGTGGATCGGGTGGGTGATCATGAGGAGCGCTCCCTCTGTTCTGATGACGGTGAATAGAGGTGGGGTTTGAAGGACAACTGTTTTGAATCGCTATTATTGTTCACAATCAACAGAAACTAAGGATTATATATTTCAAGAGTGAGAATTTACAGTAAAAATCCTAAGCATTCTTCCTCCACACTGGGAGAAAAACGGCATCTGAAAGTTTGACGGAATGCATTTTTAAACACGAGTGCCATCCATTGCATCCTATGAATGGTGGGGTTCATTTGGTGCCGACCGGCGTGCGCATACTGGTTTATATCAATGTGACGTGGACCATTAAGGCATCTATAGTTTTTTTCCTTTGTTTTTGTCCTTCTGGCTTCCTGGTCGACGTCTCTTGGTGGTTGTTTTTCTGCACCACTGAGTGCTTCCACACGCTCCTGGGCCTCTTAGACGCAGTGTGTCCTGTGTTTCACTGTTTTCTTTATTAAGGAATAATCTATTCATATTCGGTCACTATTTTGGATGACAAGTAAAACAATCTAAAATAGTGAAAATAGCAGAGTAATGGACCAGTAAGACTCCCTAATCGGGGGATAAGCGACCGTTGGTCGCTTATCTCCACAAATAGGCCAAAAGTTTGTTTTACCAATTATCAAGACATACGGGCAGTTGACAGTTTGCCATGGTTACTCATTGAAGTTGAATCTCCATATATGGAGATAACCTACGCATCACACTAAGTCTGACCTCACCAGCCCATATTTGGGCATGAGCAACTTATGTCTCCATATATGGAGATATGATGACATCACACAGTCCTCAGCCGATGATGTGGTGTGATGTCATACAATACACAAACGAGCCCTACAGTATAAAGGGGCAATTCTTTCCAGGAAAGAAGCATTTCTTCGACTCAGACCTTATCGCCAGGGTTGGCTTATAGCAGCTGTCGGTAGGACCATATATGGATTCTGTTAGTGTGGATCTCCTAACAGGGCATCATCTGGGATACAATCCCTTTTATGCCCATATATGGAGATCCCTAACATAATCCCTTTCATGCCCATATATGGAGATCCCTAACAGAATCCCTTTTATGCCCATATATGGAGATCCCTAACAGCATCCCTTTTATGCCCATATATGGAGATCACTAACAGCTAACAGAATCCCTTTCATGCCCATATATGGAGATCCCTAACAGAATCCCTTTTATGCCCATATATGGAGATCCATAACAGAATCCCTTTTATGCCCATATATGGAGATCCCTAACAGAATCCCTTTTATGCCCATATATGGAGATCCCTAACAGAATCCCTTTTATGCCCATATATGGAGATCCCTAACAGAATCCCTTTTATGCCCATATATGGAGATCCCTAACAGAATCCCTTTTATGCCCATATATGGAGATCCCTAACAGAATCCCTTTCATGCCCATATATGGAGATCCCTAACAGAATCCCTTTTATGGCCATATATGGAGATCCCTAACAGAATCCCTTGTATGCCCATATATGGAGATCCCTAACAGAATCCCTTTTATGCCCATTTATGGAGATCCCTAACAGAATCCCTTTTATGCCCATATATGGAGATCCCTAACAGAATCCCTTTCATGCCCATATATGGAGATCCCTAACAGAATCCCTTTTATGGCCATATATGGAGATCCCTAACAGAATCCCTTGTATGCCCATATATGGAGATCCCTAACAGAATCCCTTTTATGCCCATTTATGGAGATCCCTAACAGAATCCCTTTTATGCCCATATATTATGGAGAAATCCCTGCTCTGAGTATCTGACATCAGTGTGATGTCACCTGTTTATGGAGATCCTGCTCTGCGTATCTGGTTGCTATGGTAAACAGTTGGTTGCTAGGGTAAAAAAACATGGTTGCTATGGTAAACAGTTGGTTGCTAGGGTAAACAGTTGGTTGCTAGGGTAAAACCATGGTTGCTAAGGTGGTTGCTAACGTACACTAACAAACCAGCAACAACAGACTGTTGCCACAGCAACGTACACAAAGGTTTGTGTACACATGTGGTGTGATGTCATACTGATGCGGAGATATGAGCAGGGCAAAGGTGTGACGTGTGACGTGTGACGGACGGACGGACGGACGGACGGACGGACGGCCGGTGGAGGTTTTCATAGTAAACTGCTCCCTGACGGTCGCAATCAATACCTATTCAGGGCGTGTGTCATTCTAGGTGAAAAGTTGGAGAAAAAATAAGTGTATCTGTTATTTTCGCATGCCACCATGGTGCAACAAATTATGAAATAACACTTGTAGTTACTTACTTAATTGATTACTTGATTCGTTGATAAAAAATAAAATACAAAACGCGCTTGAACATCTTAGCCGACGTCGTCCTGGTTTGCGTTCACCCGGTCCTTCTTCTAACTTCTTTTCTTCATAAAATAATGGATTAATAATCTATGCCCATTTTGGGCATGACATTACGGTTGAAAAGTGAATCAAAAACAAAACAAAACACGTTGTGAGCTTACTTGTCCATCGGTTATTTTCACTATTTTTGCGCGACGAAGTTTAAAACAACACTTCCTCCTGTCCTTCCATTCTCACTTACTACGTTTCTTGGCAGCCGGTTTCTTCACCGCAATGCGTTTCCTGTCTCTCCTGGGAAACTCTCAGATGCAATGTGTTCTTTGGCGGATGGCCTCCGGCGTTTCCTTAATATCATGAAACTATCGCCTATTCTGGGCATGCCATTACAGATGAAAAAGTAAAACAAAAAGGTTGTGAGCTTTTTTTCATAATGTTTGTACCTCTCCGTGTTTCTGCAGCGAAGTTTACTTCTTCCCTTCTCACTTCCTACGTTTCGTGGTAGCCAGTTTCTTCGCCACCATCTTCTGTGACTTCTGGGCCTCCCAGACATAATGTGATTCTTGGCGGCTTGGCTCGTTTTCTTAATTTCATGAAGGAAAAAAAAAACACAATAATAACCAATGCCTATTTTGGACATCCCATTACAGATGAAAATGTCAAACAAAAATAAAAAAACTAGGGTATAAAAGTATAAATGTAAAAAGAAGTAGAAAACAATGCTTAAATGGTTTATTGACTTCTTCTCACTTACCTTTTTGGCGCTGCCATTCTTGCGGGCTTCCTCGCCGACTTCGCTGTGTCTCTTGGTCGACTTCTCTCTTGGCAGTTGGTTCTTTCTGCAGCCGAACTGTCCCTGGTCCAACGGTCTCTGTGTGTGGTTTCTTCTTGGCTTCATGGATTTGACTGCTCTCTTGGCTCTCTTAGAACGTCAATCGACCGTCCTCCACAAAGTCTAACGTGCCATACAGATAGACGGCGGTTGCCGTGGGTGACCGTTGTCTCTCATGTGGAGACACAAACACAATCGCTCCGCGAATGAAACATTGGGCGATATTAAGCCTAGCAGCTGTTGTTGTTGTCCTCCTGAGAGCTGGATTGACCACAATCCAGCTCTTGCCGCCGACGAACGCATGACGGACGCGAAAAAAGCGTCCGCAGACGCGGACGCAAACGGCCGGCCGCGGATGCAAACGGCCGGCCGCGGACGCAAACGGCATGACCACAATCCAGCTCTTGCCGCCCACGAGCGCATGCGCGAACGCGCGCGCGCGCAGGGACCACGGCCGTGCGCCTCGCCACCCCTAAACCTCCCCGCGTGGCCCAAATAATCGCCGGCCTCTCATTGAAAATGGATTACTAGGACGCGGCAACCGCGACCCGTCTGAACGACGTTTAAACGGCCATATCGAAGCCGTTCACTCACGGAGTCTCCTCCTGGGCCACAGCCCTCCTCCGTCTCCTCCTCACCGGCGCCGCCTTCCTGACGGCTTTCCTGCGACGCGTGGTGGACTTCCGGCGCCTCCTGGTGGCGGGCTTCTTGGCCGCGGCGCGCCTCCTCCTCCTCCTGGGCCTGGCGGACACGGCGCGCCTCCTCTTGCCGGTGGCCCTCCTCCTCCTGCGTCTGACCGTCCTCTTGGGACCCGCCGACTTGGCGCTTCTCCTCCTCCTTCTCCTTCTCGCCTCCGCCTTGGTCGGGGTAGTGGTCCCCGACGCGATGGGTGAAACGTCAGCCATTGTTCTTCTGGAATTGGAATTTAATTAATTGCTTTGCTGGTAAACCGATGAAACAAAGTATTAAATCCTTCTGTGCACGCACTGCGCCGACTGACAGCGGCTGCAAGGGTAGTGCTTTTTATTATAGTGCTTTGGAGGCCGGTTCCATGACGTCATGCGCATGACATCAGGGCTGTTGCTGTTGTGGGGAGGAAGGACTCCGGTGTGTGGCCTGGCGTTAAAGGTGTTTTCACACGCCGTTTCGTCCCATTTGAGACCTCAAAATCATCTCATATTTACTCATACTATTTAGGAAGAACGTATTAATCGCACTCCAAAAAGGACCGCTTTGAGGCAAAACGTGCAACCTCTGGAGGTGATCGGGGTTCCGTTTGCGTCAACATACTGTATAGCAGGGTTCCCCAATAGGCGGCCCACGGGCCATTTGCGGCCCGCGGGGGGCTACTGTCTGGCCCCCACCAACCTCAGTAATAATGGTAGTATAAGAGCAGCAACAACACTAGTATATCGTCGTTGTTGGGTGAAAACCTTGTATGTCCAAAACCGTTCGTTTTGTATTTATCATCTATAAAATGTACTAAACTAGTGAAAACAGCCGATCTACAAGCACACAACGCCTCGCATCGCAAGGCGTTGTGTGCTTGTAGATCTGCTGTTTTCACTAGTTTGTCCGACAATCTTGTATGATGAAGCAGGGCTTCACTTTACCAAAAAACGTACACATTTGAAACTTTGAGATAGGAGGTTTCTGCCCGACAGTGACGATATCTGAACTGTTGCTGGAGTAGCGGAAACGCCACCGTCGCCCCCTGCAATGTTGTGGCCCTCTGCTTGGTACCCTAGACATAATTCGGACCTTGGGGAAAACTAATTGGGGAACCCTGCTGTATAGTGTAAATATAAAGTGCTCCAGGTTCACAAAAAAAAAATACAAAAAATCAACTAAAACCGGACTAAAACTATAACGTTTCAGAAGACTAAAATATGACAGAATACAATGACTAAAGCTAAATCAAGTTTTGCTGTCAAATTTCTACTCTGTTCGTCAGGTGGTGAGACGGACGCTCCCAAGTTCACTCAGTATTTCCGGGGCAGCCTGTCGGGCCTGACGATTGGACCGGGCGGCGTGGACAGCCATGAGGTCACTTCCTGTCTGCAGCTCTGCAGACAGGAAGCTCTGGACATCAGCTTCCTGGAGAGCTTAGCCACGGACGTCAAGGTGAGAGGAAGACAACACACACCGATATTTGTGCGCATGTTCGGCCCTTGTAAGAATAAGTAACAAGCTAAAAGTGGACACACACGCATGCACGCACACATACACACATACACATACGTCGCACGCACACACTCACGCACGCATCCTCGTCATATCTATTTCGTTATTATTTTTAATTACATTTTAAAATGACACAACACTTGCGCGTCAAAGTCAATTAACGTTGAGCAGGGTGCTCGTAGTGCGCTCCAATTCATGACTTTTCCTAAACACGTTGTGTGTACGCGCGTCTGACTTTAACTCACTCACTGCCGTTGACGAGATATGACAGATTTGTTTTTTAGTTCATTTAATCCAACATTACGTGCATTATCTGCATTGCCTCCCATGTTTAATTTTGCAGGAAAACAGACATTTATCTGCTTCCTGATCCTGCCTAGCGACCGCAGTATAAACAATGCTAAGTAGTTATTAGCTCGTATCTCTGGAACGGTTTGATGCAGGGGCGTCAATTGGGTATGGCAGGGGTATGCAGCTGCCATACCCTGGGTCCAG
The DNA here is from genome assembly GCF_963921795.1 of Nannobrachium achirus. Taxonomy (NCBI): domain Eukaryota; kingdom Metazoa; phylum Chordata; class Actinopteri; order Myctophiformes; family Myctophidae; genus Nannobrachium; species Nannobrachium achirus. The sequence continues at coordinate 60,407,422 of NC_137814.1, forward strand.
GGGGGAAAATAAGTTACTTTTAAATATAAATCCATGAATGTCTCTTTGTCTATCTGGCTGCGCTGGTTATTATGTTGTTAAATAGTAAAAATAACTACAAATGCAAAATGTAACAAAATGCCACCATTAATAAGTAATTATAATTATATTCTCCACACTCGTATTCTCCCCATTTTGACAAAATGGTATATTCCCAGGTTCCGCAGTTATTGTTAATTGTGGCACATTTACTAACATGCCAAGTTTAGC
>NC_137814.1:60410170-60447208 GCF_963921795.1 Nannobrachium achirus
CTGCGACCCTCCGTCTCCACGGGACATGATGAATCGGCGAAGGAAACACTTTTCTGTGCTACACCTCCGCGGTTTTAGTACGAGGCTGTTAGGAGTAATGGTGTGTGAGAACCGAACGTGTTTACTTTGTCACAGCTTGACTCCTGTTGAAACGGGAGACCGTGCAGGCAAGAGCACTGCCGTGAAATAAGAGCGTGTTTGTTCACAAAAACAACAACGGAGAGCGGAAAAAGCGCGGAAGGCATTCATCAGTCAGTCATGTGTGCATGGATTGATGTGTCAACTGTCTACAGCTAACGACACGAAACGAAACAACGCAACACAACGCAACGAAACAGCGCAACACAGCCAACAGAGAGAGAGAGAGAGAGGCAAGATTTAAGCATTCCAGCACCATGTTCATAGACACAGTGAGCTGCTGATGGAGAGAGAGAGAGAGAGAGAGAGATACATGTGGTGAGCTTTTATCACACACCAGTGCTTTTCACATTTCCATGTCGAGGACCCCCCAAATCGATACTTATTTGACCATGAGACCCCCTTCTGGAATGATTCTGTACCAAGGACCCCCCATTTGAGAAGATTTCCGTATTATTATTTTTTCTTCCCTTTTCCAAATATTTCTTGATTTCTAGATTTTTGAGCGGTGCGAACCTGTCCAATACGTGACTTTGTGTGTAATAAGTAATAAGTATTTGACACACATCAGTCCATGTGTATGTCATCACTGTCAGGGAGAAACCTTGTATATCCAAGTTTCAAATGTGCATGTTATTTTCTTTCCGTAAATTAAAGTCCCTGCCATCATAGTATGACTGTTGCACAAAAAGTGAAAATCTTTCTCTAGGTCGTCCTCAGACGAGCCTTCCATCTTTGCTTCCAGTCATCCCAGTTCTCCATACATCCAGCCAGCTCGTTGGTGCTTTGCGCTCCTGCATCATTCTTGAGTATAGATCCACTCATGTTAGTGTGGGACGTCCTCGTGACCGGTGCCCAGGTGTTGGTTCCCACAGCACCAGTTTGCTGGCTGACAGCTCTTGGTGTCTTTGGCAGTGTCCTGCATGTCTCGTTCTCCTGGCTGCTATTTTATCGCTCACCTTTAATATTCCAGCATACAGATTCGTGTTGGTGACTTGCTCTTGCTGATGTTGAGCACTACACGTAACATAGCAGATCCACAAGCACAACGTGAGGCGTTGTGTGCTTGTAGATCGGCTATTTCTTTTTAGATGATGATGATGATGAATAAAAACGGTTTTGGACATACAAGGTTTCCACCTGACAACAGCGTCCCTTTTCTGATTGGACAATATGCTCCCTGTTACATCATGTGGGTCTATACGTCATCATCATACAGTACTTGTACACTGGCATAATATACAGTATAGCAGCAGTACACCACGTTGTGCACAGCTGTTCATTGGAGCCATGCATCAATGAGGCCATCACTTTGGTCCATTCCTGGTATTGAATGCATTTCTATTGACGTACAGGACGTCTCTCCACAATTAAAGCCATAACTCACTGGATTCTCCGCCGGCGAGCTGACCACTTCTGTAAGTTCAGTCAGTCAGTCAGAGACAGTGGTGGAAAAAGTAATCAAATGTTTTTCAAAGTATCGATACACAGATATAGAAATACTCTGTTACAAGTAAAAGTCCGGCATTCTAAATTTACTTGAGTAAAAGTACAAAAGTATAAGTATCAATTATAAAGTACCAAAAGTAGAAAGTTAATTTATGTGTGCAGAATGTCCCATTTCAAGTATTCAAATGTATATATATTTTTTAAATAGCAGATCTACAAGCCCACAATGAGGCGCATCGCAACGTGTTGTGAGCTTGTAGATTGGCGTTCAGATACTGGATTCTGATTGGCTTAAAACAGTGGTAAATCAGTCAACAACCTTGAGTTGGCTCATGGACCCCGCCCACTGAAACAATTAATGATTGTAACTAAATAACCTTGCAACTAAGTTACAACTGTGTTTTCTTTCATTTATATGGTAGAAGTGGTAGAAAGCAATTTATCATTTGAGGGTTGTGGGTTGTTTGGCAAAACAATCCTGAAACAGTGGTAAATCAGCCAACAACCCACTTCCTCTCATGGTAAATGGCTTACTTTTCAAATGGTCGAAATATTGCACCGAAATGGTCCATAATGCATAATAATCACATGTATAATGCATTATAATGCATGCATTATAAATGTTCATCATTATTTGTAACAATTCTTTTGAGCTATTATGAGTGCTGGTCATAATGCATTATAATAAGCTCAGTGATAAAGCACATAACTATCACACTTATAAACTATCAATTATAAAGTGTCTTTATGTGTAAATCCTATTGTTTCTCTGTAGTGTGCTTTGAAATCCTTTTTTGCCTTTCACTGCAGTCGGCCAAAAAACAAACCAAAACAACTACTCACTGCTTCATTAGCATACTGTGACTCTACTGTGTGTAGGATGCCGATTGATGTGTCTTAGGCTATTATGCAAAGAACACACATCTATAGTTAGATGACTCACCACTGGGAGGATCTCTGGTACCCCAGACAGTCTGTGACTCTGCCCACACTGACAGCCCAAGCTGGAGATGCTTTTCAAACTGTTTCACTAACTAGCCTTGTTACCTCGTTAAAAAGTTTCGCTGAATGGTATCCTTGTTCTAAGGAGCGCTGGGTTTGGCTTTCATTCGACGTCCCATGGGAAGGCCGTGGCGAGTGGTGAGGCGGTTCCTAGCGAGATGCAGGGAGACTTTGTTTTGCCACAGTTTGTGCTATAGACAGTATAGAGGGTATGCGCATGCATAAAGTGAATGGCATATCGAGTGGCAAAGTGAGTGGCAAAGTGAGTTAAACGTTGTTTAACGTTGTTACGTTGCAATCAGATAGGACTTTTCTGTGTGGATGTATGGGCTGTCAAGGCCAGAAAGTAGATTTTTGCCACTCAATAGCAGTGTTGGGCAGTAACGAATTACTAATAATATATTACTGTAATATTATTACTTTTTCCAGTAACGAGTAGTGTAAGGTATTACTCTAAAAAAAATGGTAATATATAACGCTTTACTTCGCAAAAAAAAAGCCTCGTTATTCCGTTACTAGCCATTTTAGACGATTGCAGAAAAAGAACAGATATACAAGACATCAACATACATCTACAGAGATGCGATGTAGCTTGTAGATCAGTCATTTGCGCAGCGCGCACAGTTATGACGTTGCTTATGTTGACTCATGAGACCAGTGCATGGACCAGTGTCAGCGTTGCCCTGCCTGTCACAGTCACAGAGCATACAGCGTGCAACGCGCTTACATGGATGGGAAATTTACAATCTACAAGCACTCCTCTCGGCCGCGGAGGGGTCCGTCGCGGGGGTACGTCGCGGGGGTCCGCCGCGGAGGGGTCCATCGCGGGGGTCCGCCGCGGAGCTCAGCGGGACCACCGTGGACCACTGCGGACTGAGTTGCTGCTGTTAGCCACTAGCGTAGCCTCCACTGTCTGAGCCCAATAAGCCTCATGTCTGTTGTAAAATGTAAAACTACTCACTGAAATAGACGGTTTTAGGGAGTTGAAGCCTACTTTCCTTAGTGGGAACACCCAGAGCCCCTGCACCTCACGTCTAAAATAGCCTACACTTTTTAGGCAGAAAAGAAAATATGTAGCCTATTATTTAAGGATAATATAGGCAGGGGTCTTCAACAGAGCTGAGAGTTTTAAATGTAATAAAAAAATAAGCAATGTTTTGTTGGGTTATATATTATATGTCTTAATTATGAATTGATTCGCTTGTAGGCCTATACCAAAATCCATTAAAAAAAGTTTCTAAGTCAAAGTTGTTCCCAGGTCAAATATTGATGTGTAATTAAAATGTGATTAATTGAGATTAATTAATTACAAAGCCTGCAATTATAATTTCTTTAATCGCATCCCAGAGACTCTTATTGTTCCAATAAATTGGATTCAGTTCTAAAAGGAGCTGGCTAAACAGATTTTGCAGGTAAAAAAAATTATAAAAAAAAAAAAATTACTCTTGATTCCAAGTAATAAGTAATATAATATTATTACTTTTTCCAAGGAGTAATAAGTAATAAGTAACGATTACTCTCCTAAGTAATATTGCCCAACACTGCTCAATAGGCGTTCCCAAATAACTTGGTTGCGACCGTCAGGGAGCAGTTTACTATGAAAACCTCCACCGGCCGTCCGTCCGTCCGTCCGTCAGTCCGTCGGTCACACGTCACACCTTTGCCCTGCTCATATCTCCGCATCAGTATGACATCACACCACATGTGTACACAAACCTTTGTGTACGTTGCTGTGGCAACAGTCTGTTGTTGCTGGTCTGTTAGTGTACGTTAGCAACCACCTTAGCAACCATGGTTTTACCCTAGCAACCAACTGTTTACCATAGCAACCATGTTTTTTTACCCTAGCAACCAACTGTTTACCATAGCAACCAGATACGCAGAGCAGGGATCTCCATATATGGGCATAAACAGGTGACATCACACTGATGTCAGATACTCAGAGCAGGGATTTCTCCATAATATATGGGCATAAAAGGGATTCTGTTAGGGATCTCAATATGTGGGCATAAAAGGGATTCTGTTAGGGATCTCCATATATGGGCATACAAGGGATTCTGTTAGGGATCTCCATATATGGGCATAAAAGGGATTCTGTTAGGGATCTCCATATATGGGCATAAAAGGGATTCTGTTAGGGATCTCCATATATGGGCATAAAAGGGATTCTGTTAGGGATCTCCATGTATGGGCATAACAGGGATTCTGTTAGGGATCTCCATATATGGGCATAAAAGGGATTCTGTTAGCTGTTAGTGATCTCCATATATGGGCATAAAAGGGATGCTGTTAGGGATCTCCATATATGGGCATAAAAGGGATTCTGTTAGGGATCTCCATATATGGGCATGAAAGGGATTCTGTTAGGGATCTCCATATATGGGCATAAAAGGGATTGTATCCCAGATGATGCCCTGTTAGGAGATCCACACTAACAGAATCCATATGGTAGCTGTCCTACCGACAGCTGCTATAAGCCAACCCTGGCGATAAGGTCTGAGTCGAAGAAATGCTTCTTTCCTGGCAAGAATTGCCCCTTTATACTGTAGGGCTCGTTTGTGTATTGTATATATCTTGTATATCTCCATATATGGAGACATAAGTTGCTCATGCCCAAATATGGGCTGGTGAGGTCAGACTTAGTGTGATGCGTAGGTTATCTCCATATATGGAGATTCAACTTCAATGAGTAACCATGGCAAACTGTCAACTGCCCGTATGTCTTGATAATTGGTAAAACAAACTTTTGGCCTATTTGTGGAGATAAGCGACCAACGGTCGCTTATCTCCCGATTAGGGAGTCTTACTGGTATGATGATGATGTCACTCGTATACCCTCTCTCTCTCTCTCACTCTCTCTCTCTCTCTCTCTCTCTCTCTCTCTCTCTCTCTCTCTCTCTATATATATATATGGGTGGGTGACGTGACGTAACGTTTTCGCTGTCCTCGGTGTCAAACATGTATAAATAAAAAATATATTTGTCAAAAACCTTCTGAATATTGTGCAGGACATTAAGCTTTATGTGAACTTACTCAAGATTAAAACATTTCATTCCTCATTTCTTCAGAATCTTCAACCAAACATGGCAAAACTCATATGGTGTGACTGTCCTGACCTTGTTTCTCAAAGTGGGAACTTGAATAAACTAAGAAAAAGAATTGCTAAAAATCATTTGAAAATGAATTTAGGCTAAAAAAAATGTCTATTTTGAGCCTATATCTTTTCAAAGTCAAAGCATAATGTTTTCAGTCATTTCTGATCAAAAACATTTTGTCCCCCAACCCAAAATCATTTGGTGTGACACTAGTTTGGAAAAATTAAACAGGCAATTATTTGGACACCTATTGGCTAGAGAGGTCCTTCTTCTGTAAGGCTATTCAGCACTCCCAGCACAACTGCAAGACAGGTGTCTGAGGTGAGTTATGATTTTAACATTTTCATGAAATGCCATCTTGTTGAAACGTTGACAAACTCACCATTCTGGATGTCTTTTGGTGTGACACCTTTTCTTTAAAAAAAGCTTAAGTTATTTGAAGTTTTGGTCATATTTCCATGTAGATCTAGGCTGCTTTGTTATAGCTAGCATGCTGTTAGCATGCTAATGTGTACATAGTAGCCTCAAGGTAAACCTAAATGGAGAAAACAGTAATATGGTGTGACACTTAATCATATGGTGTGACATGTCTGCTTGTCACACCATATGACTTGACTGTCACACCATATGATTTATACTGTATTTAACTACAGATATAACAACAAATAACAAAGTTCCATGTTTCTTTTGTACATTTAAACATTTGTTTTAAACATTTTTACATACAATGTAATTTAGCTTCATTCAGTGATACTTCAAATTCATCAGACAGAGCAGAAACCCCTTCACAGAAACCTTAACATATTGTTTCAATCTAAACAATATTTTCTCTTTGTCTTAAACTATACATTCCATTTTCTTTTGTCAGCTGGAAAATGACAAGTGCTGAGAGAACGAGAAAGTACAGGGAGAAACTAAACAATGACCCAGCAAGGAGAGAGGAGCCAAAGGGGCGAGACTGCATTTTCTACGAAGAGCAGGAGGTTGTCTGTGGCATAGCAGAACCGCAACAAGGCAGCCGGTTTGCTACCCTCACCAAATACGACTGGCTGATGTACAATACAGTCTAAATGTATAATCTAATCTGATCTAATACTTTTGTACTTTCACTCACTGGACTGGACAGTGGACAGTGTTAAGGTAGGACCCGAGACAAAACTAGCGAAAATAGCTGATCTACAAGCTCTCAACACGTTGTGCTGCGAGAGCTTGTAGATCAGCTATTTGCAGAGTTGCGCAACCCAGCACTCTTTAGCTAGTGGAGATGTGGTGTAATGTCATGATTCCTAATTACATTTGTTCAACACAAAATGCTGTGTTCAAGTTCAGGAGACTTCGGAAAAAAGCAATTTACCTGAATGCTGAGTTCTGTTTCCACTAATTGGTGTTAATAAAATGTTGCCTTGGCTCCAAGTGTGGCTATGCGCCTTATTGTCACTTTAGGATCCTTCTGCCGTGGGCCGGCAGAAGACTTAGGTGTGCGTAGCATTCCTGTGCACATCCTCATCATCCATCTACTACTACAATTCTTTCTTATCCCATGTTAAAGCCCTACAATAATATCCTGTTCAGAAATATTAAGGCCATGTTATCCTGGGTAATTGTTTAATCAATCAGTAAAGTTCAGTACTCACTAATAGGTAGGTTAAAACACAGTTTGCTTTGACACATGAAGATATGATCATACGGTGTGACACTAAATCATTTGGTGTGACATTCCAAATAGTGAGAAATCATACCTTTATTAATGATTAAACCAAAAAAATGTTTATGGATTACATAGAGAACATTATCAGGAAGAGTCACAAATATTTGTGTAATTTTAGAGAAAGTTTTGACAGAATACATTTAAAATATGTTGTAAGATCATGAACATGGGCCTCACACAGAGTGTCGATTATGAAAAAAATATACAGATATAATTAATTTTCAAAAAACTATAGTGGATCACTGGTTAGTTATGATAAAGGACTTTGATAAAGTGAGTAACTTAAGAAAGATGTACTCCATTTTCATTTTATGAACAATTATGTTCATGTCACACCATATGACGATTTTAGGCACAAGTACAACAAACTGCTGAATAAAGTCTGATTCCAATAAAATATCTAAAAACAAAATGTATTTCCATAAGGTTGAGAGTGAGTAGAACAAAAGTAAATAACTTTTATGCCTGCAATTTAAAGTTTTTTTAAAAACACATTTTTTGGGGCGTCACGTCACTGACCCATATATATATATATATATATATATATATGAAGAGTTTATTTGCAAAAACAGATAACTCCGTTTTTATAAATGTTCACAAATCCAGTTTTTTTATTGTGCACTCAAAGTAATATCAATCAAACTGAAGTTGGGTGGATTTGACTAAGTAAAAATGACTTAACAAAATAGATGTATCATAAAAAATGTAACTTTATTAGAAAATAGTTTTTCTTTTAATTTAAACTTATTTTTTTGGCAAAAACAGATAACTCCAACAGTCGTTTTTTATCAAAAACAGATAACTCCACATTTGATGTTTCACAATTGAATTTGGCCATATCGAGGACGCAAAAAGGATTTCCAGAATTTTACAGGAGAGCAAAAACAAAGTTTTGACAACATACTTAAGTAGTCTGTACTTTTATAGGGGCCACATGTAGCCACCAGGGGGCACAATAGGGGACAACTCAGGGGCCCCTGGGGTAATAAAGGTGCACCGTTGCTCCAATCTGCACCAAACTTGGCACAACCACTGTTCAGGGGTCTACCATGACAATAGTCACACCAGGGGCCACCTCACAGGCCACACCAGGGGCCCCAGTGTACCATATCAAGGGCCCCCAGGGGCCCCAGGGTGCCAAAGGCACACCATTGCTCCAATCTGCATCAAACTTAGCATGAACACTATTTAAGGGTCTGCCACGACAATAGTCACACAAAGGGCTAAACCAGGGGCCCCAGTTTGGCACACCATTGCTCCAATCTGCATCAAACTTAGCATGAACACTGTTTAAGGGTCTGCCATGACAATAGTCACACAAAGGGCTAAACCAGGGGCCCCAGTGTGCCATATCAGTGGCCCCTGGGGTCCCCAGGTGCCAAAGGCGCACTGCTGCTCTGATCTGCACCAAATATGGCACAAACACTGTCCATGGGTCTACCATGACAATAGTCACACCAGGGGCCACCTCACAGGCCTCATCAGGGGCCCCTGTATATCAGGGGCCACTGGGAGCCACACGCCACATGGGGCCACATGGTAGACCCCTGAACATTGTTTGAGAAAATGTTGGTGCATAATGGGGCAACAGTGCGTCTATGGCACCCAGAGGCCGCTGGGGGCCACACATGGCCCCTGGGAGCCACACATGGCCCCTGTCAAGACTATCTTCATGGCAGACCCCTGGAACAGTGTTTGAGACAAGTTTGGTGCATAATGGGGCAACAGTGTGCCTATGGCACCCAGAGGCCCCGGGGGGCCACACATGGCCCCTGGGAGCCACACATGGCCCCTGGTGTGACTTTCCTCATGGCAGACCCCTGAACAGTGTTTGAGACACTTTTGGTGCATAATGGGGCAACAGTGCACATAATGGGGCAACAGTGCGCCTATGGCACCCAGAGGCCCCTGGGGGCCACACATGGCCCCTGGGAGCCACACATGGCCCCTGGTGTGACTATCTTCATGGCAGACCCCTGGAACAGTGTTTGAGACAGGTTTGGTGCATAATGGGGCAACAGTGTGCCTATGGCACCCAGAGGCCCCTGGGGGCCACACATGGCCCCTGGGAGCCACACATGGCCCCTGGTGTGACTTTCCTCATGGCAGACCCCTGAACAGTGTTTGAGACACTTTTGGTGCATAATGGTGGCAACAGTGTGCATAATGGGGCAACAGTGCGCCTATGGCACCCAGAGGCCCCTGGGGGCCACACATGGCCCATGGGAGCCACACATGGCCCCTGGTGTGACTATCTTCATGACAGACCCCTGGAACAGTGTTTGAGAGAAGTTTGGTGCATAATGGGGCAACAGTGTGCCTATGGCACCCAGAGGCACCTGGGGGCCACACATGGCCCCTGGGGGCCACACATGGCCCCTGGTTTGACTATCCTCATGGCAGACCCCTGAACAATTTTTGAGACAAGTTTGGTGCATAATGGGGCACCATCTTGGATCACATGGTCTAAACACGCTGCCCAATGGATTTATCTGTTTCTGCAAACAAAGAGCTATGTCACTTGTCTGTTTTTGCTACAAAACCTGATCTTTGAGGGTGTTTAGAATGGGATATATCTGCCTTAACAACAAAATTGATTTTATATTCTAATAAAACTCTAACTTAACTGTTATTTACAATAGTCATCTAATTTTTTCCCAAAATGGCTTTTATCTGTTTTTGCAAATGAACTCTTCATATATATATATATATAGATAGATTTTTGCCATGGCATGCAGGCTCAACAAACTAGATTTCAAAAAGTGTGATCTACGGGCCTGTAAATCGTCTGTTTTCACAATGTGTGTATTTCTTTTTTTGTGAGGGGTTGCTGCCTAAAAAGGTTGACAACCCCTGCACTACAGGTCTGCTATTTTGGGACGTTCGCAGCTCGTGACACCATGGCACTTCACCGCAGTAATTTAGCCTGGCATGCATCTATGTGTTGACAGAAACACACTTAATGACTGGATACGTTCCATTTGTGAAACCGTGTTTCTCAGCTAATTGAAAGCACTTCAAGGGTTTCTGCGTGTTTTTTTATTTTTATTTATTTATTAACAGCCATCTGTCATCAAATCTGTATCCAAAGTATGACAAACCTCAGAAACTGCTACTCTACGCTGTTATCAAAAAGAAAAGAAAAAAATACATCAATAAAGAAAAAAAGACTTGGAGGGGCATGAAGTGGACTTACAAGCAATATGCACATCAGAACATTAACTTTATTTCATATTTCTTACTTTCTCTCCCTTCCTCATCCTTAAGTTCCAATTATGTGTGCGTACGTGTAACATGCGTGTGTGTGTGCGTGCGTGCTTGTGTGTTACGTGTGCGCGTTTACTGAAAGCTATGCTTCTTCTCCTGAATGCTGAGCAGTCTCTCCCTTTATGTCTCTCTCCATGGTGCTGAAACGTTTCAACTCCGTCTTGCTGTGTTTCCAAACAGCTCACTGTGTCTCTGTCCGTATACAATAGTGCTGAAATATTCAAACCCTGCTTCTCTGCCCGTCTTGCTCAAAAAGCACACATTTGACAGGAACAGGCAATTTAACCACTCGTTAAAGGACATGAACTCCAGACTAAATAATGTATAAGCTCATTTTCCTACTTCCTTTCCTACTTGATTCCAAATGACTGACCATGGGGGGTCTATTAGGCAGAAATGCCCCTGTTGTCCAGTTTCCCCAGTAGAGCCCAGCAGCACCCATAGCATAGAGTGGAGCCCATATAAGCCTATCGCTTTTACGCATTTTTTCTGTGGTCAAAAGTCAAGGTTTTCTTTTTCATGAATATGTTACAAACACATCCATGCCTTGGTTGTCCCACACAAGTACGCCACAGTCTCATGAATCATGTTCTGGGGTGAGCATTCGGCACAACTGCCAATCAAAGTGACCGAACTGGCCAATCATTGGGTGTATTTTCGGGGACTTGGCAAAACGCATAAACATAACGTAACATCAGTGGCGAAATTAGACCTTATTCCCCATGGGTTTTCAGATCAAAGGGGCCCTGGGCTCAGGGGCCCAGGGACCAATGTGAGCGGGTCAGTCCGACGGCTAAGACCCACAATTGTCGGGTCTTGTCTAGCACAGATTGACAGCCATACACTACAATGATTAATTCAGAGTGGAAATCATAGGCTAACAATAACTGCTGTGAATAGCCTAATGAACAACTACATGGCAGAGTTCTGTGCATTCGTCTATATTATTTAATTTTAGACAATAGAAGGAGCCAACAAGCCAAAAAGGTGAAGCAGAAGAATCAACCATGAGTGATTGGCATGACAAGCATTCTTATATTGCCAAAGCATACAGTATGATACAAAATAAAATAATCTCCTCATCTCTCTCCCTTTCCATATCACTGCTTTAAAGTGACTCTCACTCACTCACTCACTCTCTCTCTCTCTCTCTCTCTCTCACACACACACACACACACACACACACACACACACACACACACACACACACACACACACACACACTCCTTGTCTCCCTCTCTTTCATGTGCAGTGCCACTGTGCCACGCACCCAGGCACCGACACCACGAATCAAACATACACGCGACAACCGAAGCACCGAAATGAAGTGCAAGCGCAAACACACGCGAACACTGGAACACCACCACCAACACAATCAAAACAAACACACGCAGCCACGCGGTCACGTTGTTACACAAAAAGACAGACAGCTTAATGGCCCACTGGCTGCACATCAGTGGATTACACTGATTACAGCAAGATAAATTAAATTCAGATAGACCTACCTTGGCTTTAGGTCCAGAGTCTCCTCCAAAAAGCAAAGCAAGCATCCACACCAACAAAATATACGATTTTGTGGTCTTTCCATTTGTTATTTTATATCCTTTGGACGTGCACCCAGTATCTTGACTTCCACGTTTTATCCCGCGAACATGAGCGTTTGTTTCCCTTCCCCAGCTTTCACTTGTTGACAAGTTGGCTGACAAGTTTGAATAGCACATTACCGGATGTTTATGATTGGCGCTTCCTCACGATAATGCGAAAATAAAAGCTTTGTACTTTTATGAGGGGGCCCACAGATTAGGAGAGTAGAGACTCCTAATATATCGGAAATGACAATAGCCTATGAATTTATTATATGTAGGACTATATAATATGGAGCGCATTGGGCGTCTATTGAAAACACATTTTATTTTGCCACTAGGGGGGGCCCTTGGGTTTATAAAACCCAAAAACCCGTCCAAATTACGCTTGTGCGTAACATAGAACAGCATAACATCTGTTAGCAGAGTGTGGCGGCTTGTGTGGGACAATGATGGTATGGTTGCGTGTGTAATGACAATTAGTACATTCGTGAAAAAATAAAACATTTTTGACCACAACAAATAGTGTAAAAGCGATATGCTTATATAGGCTCCACTCTATGCTATGAGAGCTGCTGGGTTCTGCTGGGGAAACTGGACGACAGGGGCATTTCTGATGAATAGACCCAATGGACAGTCATGTGGGATCAATATAAGTAAGAAAATGAGCTTACTAAATTTACTTCATGTGTCATATAACTTTTCCCACCACTGTTTGTGTGCCAGGTGTTTCGGCGATGACTCCTGTACCTCCATACCAGACGTCAGCATGGTAGTGATGGTGCTGCCACCTAGTGGTGGGCAGCCCAGGAGCAGCACCACAGCCATCACCAGGTCCCATCGACTGGCCAGGCCTGGCCTGCTGCCCGGCCAGCCCAGGATCGCCATCGCGGGATCCCATCGGCTGGTCAGGCCTGCGGCCGACCTGCGCGGAGGCGTGGCCCCCTTCAAAGAGGTGCACATCACCAGCACTGTGGTGGAGGGAGAGGGCCCGCCGCTCGGTGCAGGTGAGTCATTTACACCAGGGGTTTTCAAAGTGGGTGACGGGGCACCCTGGGGTGCCGTGATGGCAGTCCAGGGGTGCCGTGAGATAATTTGATAATATTTGGAATTTATTTGGACACTTTAGTATCATTTTAAACTTGTAGTTCAAAGTTATTTTCAGTTCTAACCAAAATGGCTATTATCTCAACGTTTTCCTCGCAACATAGTCACTAAAATATCGTCACTGTCGGCCAGAAACCTCGTATCTCCAAGTTTCAAATGTGTACGTCTTTTGGTAAAGCAAAGCCCTGCTTCATCATACAAGACTGTCGCACAAAACTAGTGAAAACAGCCGATCTACAAGCACATACACTGGGCGAAAAGAGCAAGAATCCCAAAATATCAAATTTTGATTCTTTCTGGAATACGGACATTTCCGTCACATATCCTGACTTTTTTTGATATGCACCATATCTGGTCAAATATGAACCAAATATACATCATGAAGACAATATGGTGTACTAGGATACAAGCAAATATTTTATTTTTGTCATATATATGTTCCGTAAATGACCTTAGGTCATATCTGTAAATATCTGATCACAATATTCTTTCTAGAATACTTGATGTGTCAAATATTGATTCATATATGACCTAAAGTCATATCTTTACAGTGGATTTGCTAGAGAATACTGACCATTTCTGAGGCATATTTAAGGTTTTGTTGACATCAACCATATCTTATCAAATATGGACAAAGTATACATCTCCTTGTCATATACAAAGTATGCATATACGTAATGAAGTAAAATATGAATATACTGAAAGCATATTTTGACAAGAATAATGGCAATATCTGTAGCATATATCATCAACGATTTTCATATCAAATATACTTACTACAGATTTTGCCATTTGGCATGTTTTGGGTGAGATATTTAACTGATATTGATAGGTCATGAAACAGAACATTTCTGATGCATATATGAGTTCCATAAAAATGCCATATCTGGTCAAATATGAACCAAATATATATCATGGAGACAAATGTTGTACTAAGATACAGGCGTAAGTTTAATTTTGTCAAGTATATGTCCTGTAAATTACCTCAGGTCATATCTAGAAATATCTGATCATAATATTTTTTCTAGAATACTTGATGTGTCAAATAGTGAGTTCATATATGACCTAAAGTCATATCTTTACAGTGGATCTGCTAGAGAATACTGACCATTTCCGAGGCATATTTAAGTATTTGTTGACATCAACCATATCTTATCAAATATGGATGAAGTATACATCTCCTTGCCATATACAAAGTATGAATATACGCAATGCAGTATATATGAATATACTGACAGCATATTTTGATAAGAATAATGGCAATATCTGTAGCATATATCATCAACGATTTTCATATCAAATATACTTACTACAGATTTTGCCATTTGGCATTTTTTGGGTGAGATATTTAACTGATATTGATAGGTCATGAAACAGAACATTTCTGATGCATATCCTGACTTTCATGGAAATGCTAGATCTGGTCAAATATGAACCCAATATATATCATGGAGACAAATGTTGTACTAGGATACAGCCGTAATTTTAATTTTGTCAAGTATATGTTCCATAAATTACCTCAGGTCATATCTGGAAATATCTGATCATAATATTTTTTCTAGAATACTTGATGTGTCAAATAGTGAGTTCATATATGACCTAAAGTCATATCTTTACAGTGGATCTGCTAGAGAATAATGACCATTTCTGGGGCATGTTTAAGGTTTTGTTGACATCAACCATATCTTATCAAATATGGACAAATTATACATCTCCTTGTCATTTACAAAGTATGAATATACGTAATGCAGTATATATGAATATACTGACAGCCTATTTTGTTAAGAATAATGGCAATATCTGTAGCATATATCATCAACGATTTTCATATCAAATATACTTACTACAGATTTTGCCATTTGGCATTTTTTGGGTGAGATATTTAACTGATATTGATAGGTCATGAAACAGAACATTTCTGATGCATATCCTGACTTTCATGGAAATGCCATATCTGGTCAAATATGAACCAAATATATATCATGGAGACAAATGTTGTACTAGGATACAGGCGTAATTTTAATTTTGTCAAGAATATGTTCCATAAATTACCTCAGGTCATATATGGAAATATCTGATCATAATATTTTGTCTAAAATATTTGTTGTGTCAACTAGTGAGTTCATATATGACCTCAAGTCATATCTTTACAGTGGATCTGCTAGAGAATACTGACCATTTCTGAGGCATATTTAAGGTTTTGTTGACATCAACCATATCTTATCAAATATGGACAAAGTATACATCTCCTTGCCATATACAAAGTATGAATATACGTAATGCAGTATATATGAATATACTGACACCCTATTTTGATTAAAATAATCTGTAGCATATATCATCAACGATTTACACATCAAATGTACGTACTACAGATTTTACCATTATGCCTGTTTTGGACGACATATTTAACTGATATTGATAGGTCATGAAACAGTACATTTTTATGCATATCCTGAGTTCCATGGAAATGCTAGATCTGGTCAAATATGAACCCAATATACATCATAAAGACAATATGTTGTACTAGGATACAAGCAACATTTTATTTTTGTCATGTATATGTTCTGTAAATGGCCTTAGGTCATATCTGGAAATATCTGATCACAATATTTAGTTAGAATACTTCATATGTCAGATAGTGAGTTCATATATGACCTCAAGTCATATCTTTACAGTGGATCTGCTAGAGAATATTGACCATTTCTGAGGCATATTCAATGTGCGAAAAGATCTAGAATCCCCAAATATCTGATTTTGGATTCCCTATAGATACGGACATTTCTGATGCATATCCTGAGTTTTGTTGATATGCAACATATCTGGTCAAACATGAACCCAATATACATCATGAAAACCATATATCATACTAGGATACAAGCATAATTTAAAATGTGTCATGTACGTGGTCCGTAAATTACCTTTGGGCTAAAATATCCAGAATCCCCAAATATCTGATTTTGGATTCTCTCTGGAATACGGACATTTCTGATAAATATCCTGAGTTTTGTTGATATGCACCATATATTGCCAAATGTGAAACCAATATACATCATGAATGTTCATGAATACAAGCAGCTGTTTAATTTTGTCATGTATGTGTTCCGTAAATGACCTTTGGTCATATCTGAAAATATCTGATCACATTATTTTGTCTAGAATACCTTTAAGTCTCTGGTAAATCTTGATGTATCAGACTTTGACTTCATATATCACTTAAAGTCATATATTTACAGCATAACCACTTCCAAATACAGACCATTTCTAATGCATATTTAAGGTTTTGTTGACATCAACCATATCTTATAAAATATGGATGAAGTATTCATCTCCTTGTCATTTACAACATATAAATATGACCTATTGCAGTATATAGGAATATACTGACACCTATTTTGGGTAGAATAATTGTAATATCTGTAGCATATATCATCAAATATTCTCATATAAAATATACTAACTACATATTTTGCCATTGGGCCTGTTTTGGGTGAGATTTTTAACTGATATTGATAGGTCACGAAACAGAACATTTCTGATATATATCCTACATTTCATTGATATGTCATATCTGGTCAAATATGAACCCAATATACATCATGAGGACATATTTTATAGAAGGATACAGTTACATCTTTTTTCTGTCATGTGTATGTTCCAAATATCACCTGGACATATCTGAGCTCAACAACTTTTCTAGAATACGGATCAAATCTATGGTATGTATATGAATGTGTCACAAATACAGTCTATATTACATTCATATATCACTTAAAGTCATATATTTACTCTGGATTCCGATATTCAATATTCACTTGGCCCAACCCATATCTAATCAAATATGGAATATGGAAGTATTCATTTCCTTCTCATATAAGAAGTATATGAATATGAGGTATTGCAGTGTAGGAATATATTGACACCCTATATTGAGTAGAATAATGGCAATATCTGTAGCATATATCGTCACCGTAACTTATACAATATACTTAGGCCTACTACAGATTTTGCCATTGGGCCTGTTTTGGGTGAGGCATTTAAATGATATTAATAGGTCATGGAAATTCACAGAATTGGGTGATTTATACTGGGCAAAACAGACCAGACCAGTGTCATTGGTATTTCATATTTGGTCAAATATGAACCCAATATACATCATGAGGATATTATATACGGAATCTTTGTCGTGTGTGTTCTAAATATCACTTTATATCTTATTTTTGTCATGCGTATTTCAAATATGACCGTATGTCCTATCTGGACATTCTGATGAGCACTATCCTTTTCTAGAATACAGATCAAATCTATGGCATATCTGAAGGTGTCCCATTTTCGATGGTTCGATTTTCTTGGCATAACTAATCAAATATGGATGAAGTATGAATATGGCTTAATGCATGCAGTATACTGTCTGGAATGTTGATAACCTATTTTGAGAAGATGACAATAGGGCCTATACTGTATGTAGCATATGATCACCTTTTGCCATATATTGGGCCTGTTTAGGGTGAGAGTTTTGGGTGACAGTCCAAACTGATATTTCATGAAAAGTGACAGAATCTGGTCATTTTTACTGGGTGAAATCCCCAACTTTTCTATGGAATACGGACCATTTCTTATTCTTAGTTTTCTATTACCTTGGAACCTTGGAAGACAGTGACATATGTCATTTTTCACTTTATTAGCGTTTTGTGAAGTTTGGAAGTTATTAGCAAATGCGGCCACAGGTTCTGTTATCAAGGTTATGTCCCCCAGGTTATGGGATCAGCTCTGTTGTCACAGATACAGTCCCAGGCAGTGGATGGAATTATAGCTACAGGATGCAGTACACACACTCGCACCCTGTCACACAGACAAGAAACAGACAAGAAAGAAGTAGCGACAGCTACTAAAAGGTCTTATAAAGGACTTGTGGAGCTGTGTCCACACAAGACCGCATTTATGAGCATAGCTTTGGATATCATGTCCATAGAACAATGTTTATTCACAGGCGCAATGTTAAACCTTGTTATTTGCACATTGTTGTTTGCACATACCGGTATAACCTAGCAGCCCAAAACAATGTAAGTGTAGTGGGTTGACCTTTCCTGTAGGCAATCCTTAATTGTGTGATACTCCCTAATCACCCCTAATCAAGACAGGTGAGACACAGATGACTGCTAGTTTAATAAAAATGAAACACACCAGGCCATCATAGTAGATGGCTGGCTTGGGTTTATCTGGTGGTATGTTAGGTCACAGGGGGAGCGTGTCGCTGTTAATACATGTCATCTTTTCGACACCCGACTCTAACCCTCACCCTAACGCTAACCTCCGTGGAGTGAGTCTCTAACCCTTCGGTCGAAATGATGGTCGTTCGAAAGAGCGTGATTTCCCCGGTCACAAGTTCATGTCCATATTGGCATTCCCAGATATGGGCTTAATATTGATCACTCAGGGATCGACCACACTGGTTATCATGAGACTGACACAATATTTATGACAACAGGGATCTTGGCAATATATGGAGATTGATATAAGGCATAACTGACACACGCACAGACGGACAGATAGACAGACATGATCTGCAGGTGTTCATGCTAAATAGATTTTAAACTTTGTCTAGTACAAGCAATTGATAAACTATTATATATTTCCCAAACTGACTTCTCTGCTCCTCTCTTTCATTCTGAACTGTGAATTTATAGAGCAAAATCATGCACTATTCATGGTTGTGGTAACGACTTACTCAACATCAGGTAAATGACTGAGTTACACACAGCCATGATCAAATGATCAGCCTCCACTACTGAAGTTTAACTAAGCATATACTGTGCACACAGTGAGTGCATAACCCAAAGAGTGCTCATATGTATCAGTATTGTATAATACCGATTACATCTATGGCATATCTTTGTGTGTCACAATTACAGTCTATCTTGGGTTCATATTATGTAAAATATCTAACTGATGCAAGTTACAAAAGAAATGGGTCGAGCTCAAGAGTTTTAAGTGGATACAGACTGTCTCACAGGTCAAAATGGGATTGGACCTATAGATTCCAAAGACCTTACCAGAGAAGCTAAGCATAATCAGTCTGTTTTTATACCTTTAATAAACAAATTGAGTCAGCTTGTAAATGTCCTTATTTCTGTATGCATTGCAAAGGATTATGCTTTGCTGGGGATAAAAACAGAACATCTCTGGTTAAAGACCACATAAAGTATGCAGTTGAAGGGACAGTAAGGTGTCATTACAGTTAGGGACATCTGAATGTTTATGAAATTAAATTAATTAGGATCATAGCATTCATTGGACTATCAGCGTCTCTCTTGAATGTAATGGTAGTTACAGGTAAGCATGAGCATTACGTTAATCTTGGAAGTTAACAAGACGAGTATAACTGGGGAGTTTATTGGCATTGACATAGTGAACAAGGTATCTAGCAAGAATGTCAAAGTTCCTTGATAAGCAACCCCTGAGGACACTAGCCACTTCATTGGTCCAGCGTACCATTACATTGACTCAACAAAAAACTAAAGATAGGCCGCAACAATGCCGATTATAAACGAATGTGGGTTGTCCTTAGAGGACAAGTAGGCCTATATTTCTTCAGAGGGGGTATAACAAAATGCATTGTGGCCTGAACTCGGGCGATAAAGAGAGAGAGAAAGACAGACAGACAAACAGACAGACAGACAGACAGACAGACAGACAGACAGACAGACAGACAGACAGACAGACAGACAGACAGACAGGCACACCATGATGCTTATCTAACAGTACACAGCAGCACTGCTTTGATAATGACCTCTGAATCTTGAACCCTAGAGTCCATGATTAAAGGCATATCATTCAGCCACAGAAGGGCTTACATAGGCTAGAAATGGCTAACTGTTAATGGAAAGGTCTTGACCTCAGCTGTCATAGGTCATTGTTGAACATCTATGGGACACCATCAAATGGGGTATACCCATTTAAAGATAAAAAAAAAAAAAAAAACTCACACAAAAACAACATATCCCATCATATCTCCTGGCACAGGGATCATCAATGTCTGTACATTGACATATGTGGCGAGACTTGTCTTTGTCCATGGTAGATTTTAGATTTTGTTTTTACATAACAATGTTGAAAATTTGATCATGAGATTAAATTTCTGTCCCAGTCTCCAGGGTTTCTTCAGGATATGTATGACACTATAGTCCACTAGTACAGTGGTTCTCAATTTATTTGTATTATTATTATTGTTAAGGACCCATAACTCTGAGAGTGTTTATGGGTCCATTTGGTTCCATACACTCTCAGAGTTACATACCTGTAATGTTCGATTTGGACCACATTCAAGGAACTTTGAGGTCCCTCTCAACCCGCTTTGAGAACCACTGTGCTAGTATACATTTGAGACTGGCACTTTGTGTGCTTCTGGTAACATTATTGTTCACTCCATGGCAAAAATATCGTTCAGACAAAAATGTCCACCGCAAGCCAGCATGACGATGAACCCTGCCTGGGGTATATCCACAGTTTAATACTGCATACTATTAACTATGAGGTTTATCAATGTAAAACATTATAGATGTGACATAGAACTTGTTACAAAGTGTACAACTCAGCCCAACATACACAACCCATTATGGACGGGAACCCCTGTTTTATCCCTCAGGTGGGGAAAACATTTTTGTGTTGTTTTTCTGAAAACTTAGGTCAGGCTTTAGAAGGTATCGACCTTAGGTCTTAATGGGTTAAAAAAAACAGTAAAGATATATGGAATGGCAACCTGATATTAACTGCATTATTTATCGAAGTGGGGTCCTTGAGGGAGTTCCAGGGAGTCCCCGGCTAAATGATAGTTAGGAATGAAATGGACCCTTATGGGTAACTCAGAGTGTACAAATGGAACCAAAATGGACCCATTAACATTGATTTTACAATAAATTGGGGTCTCAGATAGAATGCCATAAAATGGGGGTCCGTACTTAGACTAATGCATGTCAAACTGGGGTTCTTGCAATTAAAATAGTTGAGAATCACTGCTAGACTCATCAAAATCTTCTCTAATGGAAATGTTTCTTCTTTGAAATGTTTCAGATCCACTACCATACTGTATTCCTCAATGCTTCAGAAGCTTAACTATCCTGCTTGAAATGAGTACAATACAATAAAAACATCATCATACAACAGACACGACATACAAGGTTATATAAGCAAATTATCATCTGTAATTAAATCTGATTAAAACACATTTTAATGCCTATCTTTTGGGATATTATAGTTTGGAGGAAACATATGAAATATGAAGGGAGGAACAGAGAGGAACATGATATATATGTGTGTTTATGGAAAGCAGTTTGAAAATCAACTACACTGCCCACAATGCAATTGCAAATGCCTGATTGGCTGTGTGTCATGTGACTGTGACGTGGCCAGCTACCATTGGCTCTGCTGAGAGCACACCCCCACTTTGAAATCCAAACAGCCAGCAGCAGTTACATTTGTCACCAACAGCAAGCATGAGAGCTGCTTGTGTAAAAGTGATTTAGGATAAAGCTAAACTAAATAAAATCACTGTTGATTGTTGAACAGGAAGATAGGTTGCTGCCAATCTATTTGTGGGATAAAATCTACATTATGGAGACTTTTGGCACACAGAGAAGGAGTTTTGGAGCAGGGAGATGACACAGGTATGTAAAGCTATTTCAATTGATTGCTTTTGCTTCCAGTATTTTTTACAACTTCACTATTTAGAATTCATACTCCAGTGTTTTCAGCCCTTTTCATGTCAAGGACCCCACAATCCAAAATGTAGACTATGGCTGCAGACCCCTTTTAATATGTGACAGGAACCCTCATTCCTGTTAAAATGTTTCCATTATATAATGTTTCCAAGGTCCATTATTTATTCAGCAGTTAAATAGCGTTATTGTGACAGTAATCATTGCTATAGAGTATTTGTTTAGTAACATGTTAGGTTGAGAACCACTGCACAAGTGGTCCGTGAGGTGGTTCCAGCCTTCCAGGTGGTCCCCAGCTAAATGATGGGGAGTTGATAACCAAATGGACCCCTATAGATCTTTTAATTATTGTAAAATCAAACCAAATGGACAAGCTAAATTATTGTTACACATGATCTGTATTCCTTAAGTATTGGGTATGAGACTGAGAGGCTAAATCTCACTAAATGGTGGTCCATGGCTCAAATGCATAAATAATTGATATCAAAAAGGTTGACAAACACTGATTTTTTTGCCATGGTTCTCAAAGTGGGAGTGGGAGCTGAT
This sequence comes from Nannobrachium achirus, assembly GCF_963921795.1. NCBI lineage: Eukaryota > Metazoa > Chordata > Actinopteri > Myctophiformes > Myctophidae > Nannobrachium > Nannobrachium achirus. The sequence continues at coordinate 60,432,780 of NC_137814.1, forward strand.
TTACAGGAGTTCATACTGCATTGTGTGTGTGTGTGTGTGTGTGTGTGTGTGTGTGTGTGTGTGTGTGTGTGTGTGTGTGTGTGTGTGTGTCATGAAATGTGATTTTACCATAATCCCAGTAATCCTTAATAATATTCCATCATATTCAAGGGCTTTTGAGAAAGATACATTCAAATTAGACCACTGCAGAGGGCAGGTGTGTTTGTCCAGCCACCAGCTGACACTAGTTTGAATCTGCATCAAGGCAATTATGCTTCTGCCCAGTCAAAATCATTTCAACAGAAAATGTACTAGTATTAGGCTACTTAGTGAGTTCACCAACAAGTAAGACAGTAATTCTAAATTCATAACTATATATTATTTTCTCCCACATTTTTAGAGAACTATAATTGCTCAATAACGGGTTGGTGACCTGGCAGAAAACCTACATTCAAAATGGGATGCCATCATGGGGAATATTGATGGGGTGGACACAAGGACTTCCTCATCCAAAATCCCATCAGAGTTGTCTGTAAGTACTTTAACATTGTTCAGGCCAAGGACCCCTTATCTGAGAAATATCAAGCAGGAACCCCCCATTACATATAGTGTATACAATTGTGTTAAAGTTGCATAGATGTTGACTCCATATATTGGTAAACAGTGCCCTCTAGTGTTGAAACAGGTAAGTAGTCAAATCTCGTCTGCTGCATTCTGTGCAAAGTGATAACTTCCAATGATGCTGCTAGCCCTGCATCCTGCGTCCCTGACACATATGTTTAATAAAGGACACAATAAGTATCACTGCATCCCCAATACGCATTCAACTCTATCCTTTCTGCTATCAGTAATTTCACTGGACCAGCTGAGCTGCATGTGGTGGAGTCTCCACAGCTGTGTGTTCTGGCACTCTGACTTCTCCATGGCACATGATTTGACACCACTGTTTTAATGTCCCTGCAGTCCTCAGTCAAGCAAATCTACAGAGGCCTTGGAGAGGATCTTAGATGGCATTTTTACATTTTTATTATTTTTCCTTCTGAAAATGCCTTGCTTTGTGAGATGTCAATTTGTATAATGCTATGCTGAATGAGTGCTATCTTAAAAGTGTTTTTTTCCCACCATAGATTCCGTACCGCACACAATGAGTCCGTGACGCAGGCTGAGGTGCTAGCCATAAAAGACGACGACTCCCAATGGTCCACCTGCCTCATCAGAAGTAAGTATGATATTGCGTTAATTTGGGGACATATGCCCTTACATTGGTTGTAATTTTAACTATAGGCTGTCCTGGCATACCTGTGATCCTAGTTTACTGAGTTACTACACTGTCTCTCTGCATTCTATGTATGTGTTAACTTTGCTCACTGTAAGTTGCTCTGAATTAAAAGCTTCAGCTAAATGCCTAAATTGTAAATATGATATTACACAGTTGAAGTTAACAGATGGCACACTGACTAATATTGAAAAATGTAATATTGGTGCAAGTGATTTGTTTGAAAAGGTTTGTTTTCTATTCAAACATTAGTGATTTCTATAATGTTTGCTAAAACATAAATATGTTGAATCTAGAGCTGCTGCTGCAACAACAACCTTTGGCAGCCCATACATCTAAACAGAAATCAGAAAACAAAAGGTGAGTTATACTGTCAGTTAGGACTGTCAATGGTTAGTGGTGCAACTCTAGAATAGATTGCAGATTTGTACATTTGGTCTGCTTATTTCTTCGAGTTATCATCCTTTTGAGATGCCTTTATTTCATATTTAGAGTTCATTTAGTTGTATTTGTTGTTTAATTCACTAGAAGTTTGCAATAGAGCTATGAAAACCTAAAGGCCAGCAAGAAGATGGAGCTGGATGGGCCCATAGAGGACGTGAAGAGGAGGAAGATGATTACCAGCAAGAGAGATCGGGTGAGGTATTGCCCTGTTGTATTACGGTTGCATTTGTTTGATCATGTAACTTATCAATTACCTTATGTAAGGGATATAACAGTGAGGTGGTCATTGCTGAGAAATGGTTTCACTACTCACAAAAACAAAGGCAGGTTTATGATCTTAAGTTTATTCTACAGGTCTGGGCAATAGCATTGTTGTCCAGTCCAGATAGGTGGCACACTTGAGTGAATCAAAAATTCTGTCTGGTGGGCATATTCTATTTCCTGGCCAAAGGTGGATTTTACCCAAAAGGTGGGGTTCTGAGAGGCTTCCTACCATAAGCTTTCATGACGGTATCATGAAACTGCCTTTGAGTCAGTAAATATCAAACTGTTTACTCAAGTGTTGATGATTCCCAAATGGTGGTCCACTGATGAGTAACTAATGCAACATTGTTTTCTCATCCAACTGTAAACATATCAACATACAGCATATTTTTTTCACTGCTTTAATTGTGAGCTTGTAGATTTTAACAATAGTTATCAGTGGAACAGTCAACTAAATGTAATAAATCAACTCCTGCAAGTCCAAGTCCTTGTCAGGGTGGGCATCCCCAGTTCAAGTATGATTGTTATTTTTTTTCTTCTAGACATAATATAGCCCCCATACAGTCATTTTGGATGGAAGCTGGCAGCAAGGGCTGCTGGTAGCAGTGAGTTGGATGATGCCTGTGACAAGCTGTTGAGCTGAAGTTAATGCATCTGTAAACCAATTGAAGTAGTAACTAATAACATTACTTTTTCTTCCCATCTGTAACATGTAGAGTATTGTCATACAGTTCATATTGGATGAAAGTAATCTCTGGTTTTCCAGAGCTTTAATGCCTATTTCATTGTTACATTGTGTTGCCAAGAACAGGGTCAGATTCATTTTGTGACCTTGAATAAGTGTTTCATCTGGACCAGAATAATCCCTATTCTTTAAGATCCTAGTTGGTTTGGAGTTTGGAAAGGGTTGACATTAACTTGTTCCTGGTCCTTCTCTAGTCGCCAGCATTGATTATTGCCCTTATCTGTTTCATTCAACTTCTTCCTTAGTGGGCAGCAAGTGTAATGCAGGTAATCGCTTTATTGCCAGGTTTGACAAGAGAAACAAGGGACTAGGTATAAGTAAAACAAGCACAAAAGAACTAGGCTAAGTTTGACCACTCTAAAGTACACCGGCTATTTAAAAATGGCAGATCTATAAGGTTTGTTAACCATCTATGTGTGCAGTTAACCTGATCACGTCTCCTCCTATCCATGCTGGCCCACAGCTGTTGCTCAGAGTGTGCTCAAAATATGGTTAGCTGTTTGATATTACGTTGATTATAACAAATGAGGATGGAAAGGCAGCATTCCCCTCTTTATCTGGCCGACATGGTGCTCAATGATGTAGACCAAGTCACATCATTAAGGTAACTTTCCACCAAACAGACTACAAGAGACTCTTTGCAGCTCCTTCAGACTGGCAGTCTGTCGCTTTAGTTGGCACAGACTAAGCACAAACTTTAGTCGTCTGAAAGAACATGTTTTTGTACTGATGTGTGTTGCCAGGTCTGCTCATTATAAGAGACTTTGGACTTGTTTTCCTGTATAGTCGCTTGTAAATATTCATAGTTGCGGGTTGCTTTAGTTTGGACTTGTTTTCGTAAGTGTGGTTGCCTATTTGGGCTTGCTTTTAAGTACATAGACCTGTTCCCCATGTTTCACTCACAGAATATATGTGGCAACACCAAACAATCAAACCCACATTTTATTATTCAAGCTTTGCTTAGGAATTGATCGATTTATGTTGAAATAGATACAGTAATATGGTATTGGTTCAAATGTGCAATGGGAAAATGTCCCTGGCTTATTTAGGCTTGTTTCTGTTGCAGACTAGAGGTCCACAGAACTAGAGTATCTACTTCCTCATTGCTGAAAGGCTCCCAAAGGCAGCTTTTTGGCGCTTTTCCACTTGTTCCAACGCTGCGTTGCAAAATCTGTTCGGTGGGAAAAGGGGCTTTAGGGATGTCCTCAGTGGTTTTGATGTTCAGAGACTACTGTAAAATATATGCACAGCCCAATATGCTGTCACGCATGAAGGGCACACGATGGCGCAAACACACACAGTATGCAAATTAAAAATATATATATTGTTTTTGCCAAGTTAAATTATTGCCATTGTAGGTCTGTTTTGTCTTTACATGTACAACCTGCTGCACAATGGTTTTTGTAACACCAACTAACTTTAGAATGGAGCTCTGGTCTAGACAGAAATCAATGGCAAATATTTTACACAATCCAGGGCAAGGGTTTTTCCTTGGCCTCTAGGTAGTATGTTTGAACAATGTTTATTCAGTGGAGTTATAGCGAAAACGGACAGCCAGTAGCAAAAACATTGTCTCCCTATGCCTTCGGCCTGGTGGAGACAACAAGCCTAAAATTGCTTATCATAAGCAGACAAGGCAAAACTGGGGGCCCCATATCAAAGGTTTTCCTTTTGACCAGAATGGATGAATAGAACATGTTGAGTCTAACCTCCTCTTCCCATCTGTTACACAGCTCTTCAAGAAACAGGTCGGTGTTGGACAGAAGATACTGTCCAAAGAGGACCAGCTATACCTCAGCGGTGCAGTCGCCAATTCCGTCAGTGACGAGGACAAAACTGTTTTCAAAATCAAATCACCAAAGTGGCGCTCATCACGGCTGTCCAAAAATGGCGGACTGTCAGAAGGTCCTGGATGACAATGGGAAGAAGGTTGTGTAGCCCAGGTCCACCCATGTTCACACCTATCGTGGACAGTTTACAAGAAGAGCCCCCCCTCCTGCAGAGGGCAAGCATATCTACCTGCAGCAGAGTGAGGAGGACACCTCTGGGACTTAGTAAGGCTTGTTATAGGCTCTGTGTACAACTGTACTCTTGGGTTTTTTGAAGGGGCATAAATGTTTCCTGTTCAGATTCCCATGGCTTTGTTTCATTGGCTCAGCAGCAGATTTGAACCAGAATAACCAGAACAAGCTATGGAAGAATGGGAAACATTTATGCCATCTTCTGGAAACATGGGATTATAGTTTGCACCGTGCCAATTAATGGTGGTGTTCTGTTCATGCTTTTGGTTCTGATTTGTTTATTCTGTCCAACACTGACCTGTTTCAAATAGTGTTCTTACCTACCTGGAGTGTGTTAAGTAAGAATTGGATGTGTTCTATTCATTTTACAGTATATTCAACAATCAACTGTGTGTGTGTGTGTGTTCTTAAAATACTGTTCTTAGGTTTTAGCCCGTTTTAAAAGAACATTTAAAAGAATATTTGCTCTAAAAATAAATATTTGCTTAATTGCATTAAGTCATTTTCTTGTGTTGAAATGTGTACCTATCATTTGGTGTAGAGAGAAAGGAGCTGGCCTAGTATAGGCTTAAGGGGACACTGAACTGTATCCTGGTATGGTGAATCCTGATGGTTAGGACTTAAAATATGGTTATAGGTCATATCAATCAAGAATGTATCCTGACATAAAAATACACCTAGTGTTTGGACTTGACATATGTTTACGGGTCATATCAATACAGTATCCTGAGCTAAAATACACCCTGTGTTTGGACTTGAAACATGGTCATAGGTCGTATCTATACAGTATCCTGAGCTAAAATACACCCCGTGTTAGGACTTAATATATGGTCACAGGTCGTATCTATACAGTATCCTGAGCTAAAATACACCTGGGATTGGCACTTGAAATATGGTCACAGGTCGTATCAATATAGTATCCTGAGCTAAAATACACCTGGTGTTTGGACTTGAAATATGGTCACAGGTCATATCTATACAGTATCCTGAGCTAAAATACACCCTGTGTTAGGACTTAATATATGGTCACAGGTCGTATCCATACAGAATCCTGAGCTAAAATACACCCGGTGTTTGGACTTGAAACATGGTCACAGGTCATATCTATACAGTATCCTGAGCTAAAATACAACCCGTGTTTGGACTTCATATATGGTCACAGGTCGTATCAGTACAGAATCCTGAGCTAAAATACACCCCGTGTTTGGACTTCATATATGGTTATAGGTCGTATCAGTACAGAATCCTGAGCTAAAATACACCCCGTGTTTGGACTTCATATATGGTTATAGGTCGTATCAGTACAGAATCCTGAGCTAAAATACGCCCCGTGTTTGGACTTCATATATGGTTACAGGCCGTATCAATACAGAATCCTGAGCTAAAATACACCAAGTGTTTGGATTTGAAATATGGTCACAGGTCATATCAATACAGTATCCTGAGCTAAAATACACCAAGTGTTTGGATTTGAAATATGGTCACAGGCCATATCAATACAGTATCCTGAGCCAATGTACACCCGGTATTGGCACTTGAAATATGGTCACAGGTTATATCAATACAGTATCCTGAGCTAAAATACACCCAGTGTACTTGAAACATGGTCACAGGTCTTATCAATACAGTATCCTGAGCTAAAATACACCTGGCGTTTGGACTTGAAATATGGTTAGAGGTTGTATCAATACATTGGATATGAGTTATGACTCATCTCCAGAAATGACAACTGTCCATTTCTGATGAGATATTTTAGACACTGCCTGGAGTTATTTTCAGAATATGGCATGTGGTCGTATACAGTATCTGGGAAAAGATTAACTCCATATTCTAGCAAGAATAAAGTGGTCCCATATTGGGGGTTCGATATGCTCCGAACATGAAATGTATTTCACTTGCTGTTCGGAGAGTATCCAATCTGGATATCAGCACATATATAGTTACAGGTCATATCAATACAATATATGGATTTAAGATACTTCTGGTGTTTGGACTTGAAATATGGATAGTGGTCATATATGTACAATATCTTGACATTGGATATGAGTTAAGAATCATTTCCAGAAATGACAGCTGTCCATTTCTGATGAGATATTTTAGACAGGGATTAGAGTTATTTTCCGAATATGGCATGTGGTCGTATACAGTATCCGGGATAAAGATTAACTCCATATTCTAGCAAGAATAAAGTGGTCCCATATTGGGGGTTCGATATGCTCCGAACATGAAATGTATTTCACTTGCTGTTCGGAGAGTATCCAATCCGGATATCATCATACATGACTTGTATCTGGTAATATTCGGGCAACGATATCTAGGGATTCTTGGTCTTTTTGCGCAGTGATAACGCCTCGCGATGTGTGCTTGTAGATCTTCTGTTTTCACTTAGTTTAGTACATTTTATAGGTGATAAATACAAAACGAACGGTTTTGGACATACTAGGTTTCCACCCGACAACGACGATATGCTATAAATATAAGGTGCTGGTAGTGAACATTATAATGTAGGGGTGCCTCGGATTAAAAAAAATATTTATGGGGTGCCCTGAGACAAAAAAGTTTGGGAACCCCTGATTTACACATCCTATACCTGGGAGTGTTTTTGGAGCGGTGCAACTGCTCCAATACGTGGCTTTGTGTTAGCTCCTAGGCCCAGGGTGACGCAGGTGATGTGATATGGTGCAGAGCCCTATCCGGAGAGTTCTCCCACCTACGTTCACTTCATGGGGCGAGGCGAGTCCAATGGCGGCTCGGGAGGAGCTTCTAAAGTGACAAATCTCTGAACCGGAAGTTTACAAAATGAATGAGAGCAGCTGCTCTTATGAACAAACATAATTTTTCTAACGACTGTGACCTTTATAAAAAGAATCGATTCAGACAAATAAAAGAAAGAATGTCTCAGGTTATTTCCGGATATCTTGTTTTCTGATTTGCAAACAATATATTTATAGCCTATTGATGTCCCAAAAGAGCAAAATAATACATGCCATTCATTGCCTTACTTTCACCTGCCACTCGGTGGTGCTATTGTGAACGTTATCAACGTTATGACGACACAGTGACCCAGTGACAAGGCAACAGCCGGACTTTAATGATCTTAAACCACGTTATTTTACATCGTTTTTTGGCAATAGTATAAAGTAGGGATGTTAATCGACGCATTATTGGCGAATCGACGCGCCGCGGCCGAAAATCGACGCGTCGATCGACTTTTTTCACTTTTTTTTCGCTAAGCAGCAGCTGAGAGGAGAGCACAACGGCGAATTACTTAAAGCAACACAACGTATGCAGCTGCACCCATCAGAACTTGCATCAAAGCCCTATATAATAGCATGGAGTCTGTTCTTTAGAGACTAGAAGCGGAGTTACAACGTCCATGGAACGTAGTGGGGGCGCTCAGGCTAGCGCACCCCAGGCTAGTGTATCAAATGTGGAGCAGTGTCTGACTCGCTCTCTCCCCGACCGAGTCAACGGGTGTGTCGCATTAACGTGTATTTTGCGATCATCGCACACGACGGCGATGCTGCCATTAACAAGCGAGCTTTCGTGTCAAGCAAAGAAGCATGCATGCAGAGGCAGGAGGTAAACAAAAGCATCCAGTCCATAGAGTTGATACAGGCAGGCAAGTCAGCGCGCACTGCTATGACGCGCACATCAGCCCCGGTCCAGCAGTGTTTCTCAACCAGTAGTCCGCGGACCTGACTAGCGCCGCATGCATGCGAATGCACAACACATGCAGGCATGCACTCGTCTCCGACACAGACACAGACACACACACACACACACACACACACACACACACACACACACACACACACACACACACACACACACACACACACACACACGGTCCTCTCACATATGGAAAACATTAACGCTTATAACGTTTTTGAACGATTAAAACCTTTTTTGGGGGAAAAACTTTTGAAAAATAAAAAAATATATATATTTTTCGATTTTTCGACTCGTACTTTTTGAGTCGCGGTGAGCGTGCGTCGATCGACGCGTCGATTTCCGATTTTTTTTCACATCCCTAGTATAAAGTAAATATTACAGAGACTTTAGTTATCCCGGTACAATACTTTAAAGCCGTTGTCATGTTGTATATTTACCTAAAAATGTCGATATTTGTGACGCTGCTATTGAAACCAATGTTATTTAAATAGCCCGCTTGTCACTCTCGAGCTGAAACATGGGTCATGTGACCAGTAAATGTTCTGACCCCTCATTGGCACCTCTCTCTCTCTCTCTCTCTCTCTCTCTCTCTCTCTCTCTCTCTCTCTCTCTCTCTCTCTCTCTCTCAATTCACTCTGATATGGTGGTGTACTTTGTGTTAGCTCCCAGGCCCGGGGTGATGGAGGTGATGTGATTGGGTGTGGTGTATTCTGTGTTAGCTCCCAGGGTGATGTAGGTGATGGGTGGTGTACTGTGTGTTAGCTCCCAGATGGAGGTGATGGGTGGTGTACTGTGTGTTAGCTCCCAGGGTGATGGAGGTGATGGGTGGTGTACTGTGTGTTAGCTCCCAGGTGATGGAGGTGATGGGTGGTGCACTGTGTGTTAGCTCCCAGGGTGATGGAGGTGATGGGTGGTGCACTGTGTGTTAGCTCCCATCAGGCCTGGGGTGATGGAGGTGATGCTGAACCTGGACTACTGTGACGTGGTGGTGCTGGGGGAGGAGCTGGACCCCCACACAGAGAGCCTGGACCTCCTGCACAACGCCCTGCTGGGGAGACACCTGGACGCCACCAACTCCACCTCCGGAATCTCCATATATGGTAGGATGCCACACACCTTACCTCAGGAATCTCCATATTCTGTGTGGAGTTTGCATGTTCTCCCCATGTCACCTAGGGCAAAAATGTACCCTCACAAAAACATGCAGTAATCCTGGTCTCTATACTGCCTCTCCCTGGCCAGCCAGGGCGCCTGATGGAGGGGAAAGGAACTGGTTGGAATAACGTGTTCTTTCCACGCGCTACGTCCAACCAGGGAAATCCCCCCTGTCAGGTGAAAAGAAACAGCTTGGACTGCTCTTGCACAGAAGGAAGCATGCATGAGCTCAGTTTGTTGCTTTCCCCAGGTTGGCAGAGGGAGTGTAGCGCCCAGGATTACATTAGACAATTGACACTGGGATAAAAGAAATCGTGGGATAAAAATGATAGAAAAATAAATGTTGAATATCCCCCATTCAACTCAATGGGGAAAATGTATTCACTAATACATTAGTGCCCATATATGGAGATCCCTGAGGTCATCAATATTAAGCCCATATCTTGGAATGCCCATATATGGACATACTGTGTCAATCTTATGTGATCTATGACATCAGACATGATGTCAGATGTCAGTCATCTCCATAGTTGGGAAATATGCATTTTCCCATTCAAATCCATGGAGAAAATGTATTCACAAATAAATATAAATTAAACTGTAAACTGGGGGGAGTAGTGTGGCAAAATAAAGTTTATCTGACGTGGATGGAAAGAATAAAGTTCTAAGCTATACGTTCTATGAAAATAGCACGTCTATAAGCTCACAGTCACATCACATCGCAATGCGTTGTGAGCTTGCTTTCCTATTTTCACCTTTTTTAAAGTGATTATAAAATTATGATTTTAGACATACAAGGTTTCCACCCCACAGCAATGATATGTGACTCATCGTGCCTGCCAGTGGCGGAACAATTCAGAACCGGGCCGGTATGCGAGCCACAATGCTCGGGCCCCCTTACCCGTCTCACGCCAACCCCCCCCCCCCGCCGCCGCCGCCGCCGCCGCCTCCACGCTATGTCAAGCTCTATAAAAATATATGGCATAACTAAGCCATAAAGTTTATGCCTTAGTTATGCCATGTATTTTTATACATGAATACAGCTACACAAAACAGTTAGGCTACAGACCTATCTGACTGGCACACATAGCCACAATAGTATGCACACAAGCACACAGCAATTGTGCATCACATCTTATGCAACCAAAACGCACATTATTCTGTTGATACAGGCTTTCAGCTGCAGTGCACGATAGAGAAGAGAAGTCCTAACAGTTGACCTGTTCAGGCAATAATACTCACAGATTAGTTGTTCCAGTTCCAGAATCAGAAAGTATCCTTGATGATAATCATTGTATAGTTTCCTCGCTGGCATAATTGTTCAATATCCACCGTCATGAGTAATGCCTTGCTTGCTTGTGTTGTGCATTGCTGCCTGTCTCGTTTGAAAGTGTCTGTGGTATATTTTAATTGATACAAATTACAAAAGGTTTTGAAAGTGCGCAGTTCCACTGCAGCCACTACACTTCTCACTACACTGAACGTAAACAACATATTGTCTGTCTGTGAATAGAAGCCAATCAAGCCATGACTTCTGTCTGCTCTTCCTGTTGTCCTTCACAATAAAGTGTGTGTCCCCCTTTACTTCCCAATGTGCGACATTTTACCCAGGTTAATATAAACAGGAAATAGGTGTAACAGAGGCAGCGCGATACAGAAAGGGGACCCAATTGCGAGGGAGGGGGACGGTCAGGCAGATTGACGGTCATTTGGACTGAGACTGACAGTCAGTCGGAGGCTGACGGCGGGCCCCCGCGGTTCGCGGGCCTATATGGGCCGCTTACCCAGCTTACCCGGACGCTCCGCCCCTGGTGCCTGCGGACATTGTGCATTATTGAGGGGAGTAGAAAAATGGTTGTAAACGTAAATATGAAAATGATGCATGAATAACCAACTTGTGTTGGTACCTCCATAGCAACAATCTGCTAGCTGCAATCCTCTCCCTGTTATGCCTTTCCCACAACATTCTCAAAATAGTGGGGAATTTAAGGAGCCCGTTTCTACTACCGCAACGTGAAGCGGGACTACAGCTGCTATGACGCAAACGCCGTCGCGGTCCAAATTGTTAAGCAAAGAGCCGTCGGCGACGGGGTCCCACCTTTTTCACTGAACGCGTTGGTCCCCATGGCGAGTCTTGGCGACGCGTCTATGGAGCAGACGTTTTAGGCGCAACATGGAAAGGGACCTTCTGGCGTAGTACCGACGGCAGCTACGGCGGCAGGTTGATCTATCGAGCGCTGATCATTTCCAGTTGCCGTTGTCATCTGCCGTCGCCGTACTAAGCTTAAATAGCCTACTATTCCCTTGGTTTATGTCATGTACATCCGGAAGAAGATAAAATAAATCACCACAAAATAGCGGTGGAATGAATAGGCCTAATGAGTTTTATTAGCGGAGACACTAGATTGTGTTTTCTTTCTTCTACTACTGTGGATAAGGGGGATCTGGAAGTGTGGGGGCAGGGGTTGGGGAGCACTGCTCAGAGGCAGTACAAAGAGAAGAGGAAAATAATAAGGATTTCACAACTTCATTCACGCCAACTACCTTGGGATAGTAACACAGTCTCTGAATAGAAAGTGTGACTCATGCATATCACTATTCAAATGCATTTCTCTGTGTGTTTTTAACATTTAAAGGTATATTTATGTTGTTGTTAAAAGGATAAACGCTATATTCTGATAGTAATCATAGCTATTGAGTGTTTTTCAGTATTCTTGACAGAGTATGCATTTATTAGCTTTTTAAAAAAAAAATTATAATGTTCCAGTTCCAATTCTGTCTGCTCATTTCTCCATTTCTTTGGGTCATCACTTATGATGTCACTTGTTTAATCGGTATCATCCCTGAGTTCTCTATCCTGATTGGATGACATTGGTATCCCGGACCTGAAAATGTATTTTCAGTTTAATAAAAGGCTGGAGAGACATGATGAACCATCACTCCATAGAATATAGAGCTATTTAAGCCCTGTTTTAACCTAAATCAACATTACCTTCATTGTATTTGTTATGTAAGGGTTAGTTCCTAAACTCATTTTATAGCTATGATGCTCTACTTTCCTATGAAACGCAAGTTTGTTTTCCAAAAGAACGGTCTTTGTCAAAACTGGCTACATATACTATGTCTCCCTGCCACACTTTATTTAGCCTAGTTACCTAGACCTGCTGGGACATTTGGGGAACACATTGTCCTAGAATGTAAAGCCAGCAGTAGCAGGAGTTCCCAGGGACCAGGGTTCACCGGGGAACATCACAACTAAAAGCATGAAGAGTATGAATGTTCTCCTGCAGTGGCGGGAGAAGTACCGAAATGTATTACTTGAGTAAAAGAATACCCAATGGTTATATAGGATTGAAGTGGTTAATTTAAGTGTTGTAATAATCTTCAAAGTAACTACTAACTACCGTAACTTTCAAATAATAAGTAGTTGAGTAAAAAGTGCAACATTTGTCTCTGAGATGTAGTGGAGTAGATAATTGGAAATGCTCCAGTAAAGAAAAAAAAAAAGAAAGAACTTACAGTAAGTAGCCTACAGTACAGTACAATACTGTATTGGTACATAGGTATAGACTCCACACTTCTCTCTGTATTGTTAGATATGTATAAACTCCATGTCTCTCTTGTGTATTGTTGCTGTGTAGGTGTGGACTCCAATCTTATTTTGTGTATTGTTACATAGGTATCACTCTGGATCTGACGTGGACAGTTTTCTGTATGCAGATGGGCGGACCCGGAGTCTGCGGCCAATAGCATGTGTTTTCCCTCCCCACCTCCCCCTCCTGCAACGGCTTGTCCAAAGGGTTTTTTTGTCGCCAACTGAATACATAGTGCTGCTTGTCATTCTTAATGAATTAATTGTGTTTGCTTCGGGGGTCACTAAACGTCTCCCCACAGAGTCGGCACACGTCCGTGATGGATTTTGATGGAGTGGTGGGTTCAGCCATGTCTCCAAATAGTTGTAATCCTTACTAGTTAGCCTTCCAAAAAAAACAACCTGGTTGTAGTTGCCGTTTGGACACATTTTGATGAGCGGACACAGCACAGGGCTCAGAGAACGCTGCTGCGTCATGACGTCAACACATTCGGTGCGATGCCCCTCTGCACTCTGATTGGTTAGGGAAATTCTGCACTTCCTACAACAGTGATTTTTAACGCGATCGCCCAGGCTTATTTTTCTTCCGATCACCAAAATATGCCTGGGTTTCCGAGGCTACATAGGTATAGACCCCATGCTTATCATGTGTATTGTTATGAAGGTGTAGAATCCATATGCCTCTCTTGTGTATTGTTGTGGTTTAGGTGTGGACTCCATGTTTATCATGTGTTGTTGCTGTGTAGGTGTGGACTCCCTGCTTCATTATGAGCAGGCTGTCAGACAGGTGCGCTACAGGAACTGGCATCCGGCCGCGCTGAGCGACAGGAAGTTCAGGCTCACCTGTTCTGAGCTCAACGGGCGCTACACCAGCAACGAGTTCAACATGGAGGTATTAATAGGGCTGTCACCATTACAATGTTTAACACACTCACCGCCAAAGATGGAGATCTCCACCAAACCCTGGTTTTTCAGTGATTAGGTTAGACCAGGGGTTTTCAAAGTGGGTGACAGGGCACCTTGGGGTGCCGTGATGGCAGTCCAGGGGTGCCACGAGATAATTTGATAATATTTGGAATTTATTTGGACACTTAAAAACATATTTAGTATCATTTTAAACTTGAAGTACAAAGTTATTTTCAGTCAGTTCTAACCAAAATGGCTGTTATCTCAATGTTTTCCTCACAACATAATCGCTAAAATATGCTATAAATATATAAGGCGCTGGGAGTGAAAATGATGAATATCGTCACTGTCAGGCAAAAAACCTGGTATCTC
>NC_137814.1:60447408-60529908 GCF_963921795.1 Nannobrachium achirus
CGCCTGTGGAGCATGTCAATCACATGGCCGCCCAATCACAGTACCTGAGACCGGTGCATCATCCGGTGGTGATCCACAGCCTCAACTCACACCTGTCAGGTAAAGATGGTGTTGAAACAGGCTTTAACGCCGACTCACAAACCAGTGAATTCATTAACAGGGCAGAAAATGGGGAACGCTTTTACAAATAAAAGTAAGAATATATATAGAAATTTGAAAGTGCAGCTGTGGGATTCTTAATAAAGAAAAGTAAGGTTCTTTCATCAGACGGGGTAGGTGTACCCCTCGGGGTATGCGGAGGAACTGCAGGGGGTACAGGTGAAATACTAGAAAATGGGAATATGTATTTAGACTTTGTGTGAACCTGCTCATCTGTAAATTGTTAAACAGAATTACATCAATGACTTTACTACAACTGTTATTGAATAGAAAGCAATGCTTATTTGCCATTTAATTATGCTGTTGAATTGGAACTGGACTTTTACTTCCATTTTATTTAAATGATCATTTATAAAAATGATGCAGTCAGGTGAAGGGGGCTTCATAAATCAGTGCAAAGGGTACTGCAGCCAAAACAGTTTGAGAACCACTGGTGTAAAGGAATGTAAATAGACGTTAAGCTTTTGGAGCATGATCCAGTGTGCTTTATTGTTATTTTCTGCAGCTATAAGTGATAATACCTTTGTTTTTTTTTGTTTTTTTTAATGAATGGCAGATATTGATCGTTACCGTATTTTGTCGAATCCCTTTTATGCCCATATATGGAAACATGGAGATCCCTGTGAATGTGTGATGTGACAGTGGTGATAGTATTGTGTCTCATGGTGGTCATGTCTCTCTCTGTCCTCCAGGTGGTGTTGTTTCCCCGTCAGTGACAGTGGTGATAGTATTGTGCATCAGTGGTCTGGTGGTGCTCATGGTGGTGATGGGCGTCTACTGGATCCAGACTACACAGCATCAGGATGCATCCACGCAATGCAAGGACACGTCTGCACTCACCATCACTGTTAACCCCATGGAGGTGAGGCCGTGTGCGTGCGTGCGTGCAGCGTGCGTGCGTGCATGCTTGTGTGCGTGCGTGCGTGCTTGTGTGCGTGCATGCTTGTGTGCGTGCGTGCGTGCATGTGTTGAATTTTGAGAATTCACTTGAATACAACAACAAAAGTAGTTGATCTAAAAGCTCACAACACGTCACATAATTTTCTCTACTTTTGCTCAACATTCTATTTTTTATAGTTTTTTTCCTTATTTCCATGGCTCTGAGTAAAAGTAATGTGAGTAAATGAAATCTGAGTATTTTCACTTTTCGTTGCTCATCCAGGACAGCAAAATTACAATCGCGGCCATCTGTGCTTTTGTAACGGCCGGTAGAGCTTGTTTTAAACATGAACGTGATCTAGATTAGAGAGTTAGATTACGAGATGAATGCATTGTCTTTGGCCTGTATGGAAAACAGGATTTCCTGATCGAGATTATCTCCCCATGCATTGTGGGCATCGGCATCCATGTGAGTTAATTTACAGAAGAAAAGAAAAAAATAACTTCTGGGAACTCAGATTAGGGTGTTTGGGTTCTCTGTAGAGCGCTGCTGGCCCCCAGGCTCTAGGGGGCGCCGTGAGAGAGCAGACACACCCGGAGGAAGGGGAGGAGGAGGAGCCAACGGGAGACGTCTGGAGCGGCCAATCATCTGACAGCGAGGATGAGGAGGAGGAAGAGGAAGAGGAAAAACATCAAGCAAGAGAAGGACACATGGAGAGGAAGGACTGAGTGGAATGGAACTGATCCTACATTATCGTCGTTGTCGCGTGAAAACCTTACATGTCCAAAACCGTTCGTTTTGCATTTATCATTTTAAAAATGATTTGAACTAGTGAAAACAGCCGATCTACAAGCACACAACGCCTCGCGGGTGCGAGGCGTTGTGTGCTTGTAGATCTGCTGTTTTCACTACTTTTGTGCGACGGCCTTGTATGATGAAGCAGAGCTTTACTTTGCAAAAGAACGTACACATTTGAAACTTGGAGATACGAGGTTTCCACCCGACAACGACGATATACATTGATACAATGGCTCTCACGTGCACACACGCACACACACACACGCACGCACACACACACACACACACACACACACACACACACACACACACACACACACACACACAGTTTGTAATACTTTACTTTAGAAAACTACCTTTAACCTGAACACTGAGGTAAAACAAATATCAGATCTGCAAGCTCACAATGTGTTGCGCTAAAACGTGCTGTGAGCTTGCAGATCTGCTATTTCCAGTGCACGACAACCGGCTCGCAACTAGTTATAAATCAGGCATAGCTCTAATGATCCTAAACCCTTAACCTAACCTCTAAATAATTCATCCTCAGCCTATCCTGCACGTGCACACACACACACACACACACACACACACACACACACACACACACACACACACACACACACACACACACACACACACACACACACACACACACATGCTCTTGCACCCTGATTAAAAACAAATCCCATTGTCAGCACAACACTGCTGTCTGCAGGTCAAAATCTGAACTACTCCAAACTGCACTCTTCTTTTTTTTACAAATGACAAAAAAAGGAAAAACTAAAACACTTACAGTCCACTTCTGTTTTTTTTTATTATGATTTACATTATTCCTTTTTTGGTTTTTTTGTATGTATCCATTTCTTGCATAAACACAAGGAGTTTGGTTGTTAGTTAGTTTCATTTATTGTCCACAGTGTGGAAATTTGTCTTTTGTCTCATATACATTTAGAAAACATTAAAATGACAGATAAACAGCAACAAACACTTACACACAAAACATCTTAAGGCAACAAGAAGGACAACAGTGGCATATAAGGAGAAGAAACAGGCAGATCAATGAGACATGACATCATTCAATGCCTTAATGGCATTTGGAATGAATGAGTTTTTTTTTTTTTTTTTTTTTGGTACAGCCTACACAAAGTTTTGTTCCCCTTTTTTTCTTTATTTTGTTAAAAAGCTAATGTTGTTGCTATACAATTCCTCTTCAGCATCAGGTGTCTTCCTGTCTACCCAGCACTTAATAAACAGGAATTATACATATCCAGACGTGGCATATTTTAGATTTGCTTTTTCACACCATTTAAATGCTATTTTGATCATAATAATCACTAGATAGTCAAGTCTCCTGATTTTCTTCAGAATATGTATATACATTATGACACTGTACTAGTCATACTAGTGGTTCTCAAATACTTTATTTGCAAGGACCCCCATAACTCTGAGGTGTACAAATGGAACCAAAACTGAACCCTTATTTGTACACTATCAGAGTTACAGACCTGTTATGGTCGTTTGTGCTTCTGATAATATTATTGTCCGCTCATTTTGTATGTCCATGGAGTTTCTTTTCTTTATCTTTATGCCAGGGGTCTTCAATGTTTTCAGGCCAAGGACCCCTTAGTTGAGAAAGAGATGAAGCAGGGACCCCCACAACCTTTCCATAGATTCCATATAGTTTAATCGTTTGAGAGCACAATCATCAGTGTATTTTGGATTCATGTCAATTTGTGTTTTCAGATATTTAACCACATGAACTGTCAATACTTAATAAAGTTGACCTTTTACTCTGTACTTAGTCTACTCTTTTTCCCCCTCTACACCAAACCTCTTTGCCGTCTATTTTCTATCACAGAAAGATTTGGAGGACACCCTGTAGTAACTCTGGGGACCCCCTGTTGAAGACCCTTGCTTTATGCTGCTGTCAAGTCACAGGACAGCAGTTGCAGCAGCACTTAGAGCATTGAGATCAGAGCACTGACTGTGAATTCAGAACTGAAACTAGCCAGGCCAGGGTTGGGGCTAGGGGTGACTTTTATTCTTTTTTATTATTATTTTATTTTTTGATTGGCAGCCAGGCAGGCCAATAAGGAGGCAGGCCACCAGGAATAGTCCCGACTCCCGCCCCTCCCGACAGCCAGTCCGGGACTGTTTTGCATTTACTTTGTAGCCCAGCGCTATTCAACCTGCAGGCCAAAACTACTAGGAAACTATTTTTGTCTTGTTTTATACAGGACCATTTTGCTAATTTGTTTGTTCAAAAAGAAGAAACGTAATCATTTCATCCTTAATCATTTCATGACAATATTTTTGTTCAATGAGGTCCGGCCTTATAGATGGAAATGTGGCTGTTTTCTGTGTTTCCTTAATTTTCTGACTACTCATGTAGTTTGTTACCAAAATCATTGCCAAACGTTCAAAATAGGACCGTCATTTTGAGCTTGTGGCCCTTGCACTTGTATCTTGCTGAGTGGCCCCTGAGCCATCTTAACACATCTGTTGCCATGGCTTATTTCTGTCTGTACTGTGCTCTTGCCATGTTTTTGACCAACTTCAAAGACAGCCTCCGCATTCAGTTTTATCGTGACAAAATCACACAACACACCGAATGAAAGAGGAGATTCTCTAGTTTCACCCGGTCCAAGAACCATGTTTCTACGATGTTCGCTTCTGTATTTATAGGCCAGACAAAAAAAAAAAAAGCGGCCAAAAATGACCCCTTTTTAGACCTTGTTTTGAGAAAAACAGCTTTTAGTGAATGATACTGTATCAGGCTGAAAACTCACTTGATCTTTTTAGCTTTGACTTCAATGACTTCAATATTGTATTTACAGTATTTTTCCTTCAAAGAAATACAAAAGAATAAGACAAATAAGTGTTTTTTATTTTGTTTCTTTACCGTTTTCAATCAAGTGTATTCTTGCTAGTTCAGTGTTTCTCTGGCTTGTTCACATTGTTTCTCACATTGTGTGTGTGCGCACGTGCATGCGTGCGCCTGTACGTGTGCACGTTCACAGTTCAGAGTCTGCATGCGTGCTCGTGTGCGTGTGCACGTTCACAGTTCAGAGGCTGCGTGCGTGCACGTGTGAGTTGAGATGAGGCCGGTCAGAAACAGCAGGCTCCTCTGCACAAACCACTACCTATAAATATAGAAAAATAAAATCCATTTACAATACAATACAATGTGTCTCACACGCACGCACGCACGCGCGCACACACACACACACACACACACACACACACACACACACACACACACACACACACACACACACACACACACACACACACACTATTTCTCTCTCTCCAACACACACACAACAATAAATACTTTTTCTCTCTCTCTCTTCCTCCTCCCTCTTTCTCTCACACACACACACTCTCTCTCTCTCTCTCTCTCACACACACACACACACACACACACACACACACACACACACACACACACACACACACACACACACACACACACACACACACACACACACACACACACACACACACTTCTCTCTAACCCTCTCTCTCTCACACATTCAATTCAATTCAAAGGAGCTTTATTGCATGAGAAAACATACGTTTACATTGCCAAAGCAAGTATCACAAATACATACAATAAAAACAGTTGAAAATGGGGAACCATCTCCTCCCTCCCTCTCTTTCTGTCTCCTCCCTCCCTTTCTTTCTTTCTCTCTTTCTCTCACTCACAAACACACACACACACACACACACACACACACACACACACACACACACACACACACACACACACACACACACACACACACACACACACAATAAACACATTTATCTATCCCTCCAGCCCTCTCTCTCTCTCCCCCTCCCAGATGGGAGGAAAAAAAAACACAAATCAATGTACACCTTTAGCCTAAAAGTTTTAGCAGACACATTTATCCTACCCAGAGCGATTTAGATTATAAAAAATACATTGATTCATCTGACGATTATATAGGCTATATATATATAAAATACAAACTCACTGGAAAGTTGTGTTCTGGGTCTCTGGGAATGGGATGTGTGCCTTCGATCTCGCTGTGGTTTCCACTCTTCACCGAGTCAGTCAGGGGACTACACAACGCCTCCCTCCCCATGCGAGGCGTTGTGTGCTTGTAGATCGGCTGGCGTTGTGTGCTTGTAGATCGGCTGGCATTGTGTGCTTGTAGATCGGCTGTTTTAGACTGCGACTTCTGAGAGCTGAATGGACTCGCGTTCGCGACTGGTTCCGCGCACCACCGCGACCGCGACCAGCTGCTGTTGTTAGCGCCACCGTCTTTGAAGGAGGTGACATTGTTGTAATGAAATAGAACACGTTTTTTTGTCACAGTGACCCACTAACAGGACATTCACAGCAGCCCGTGATAGACTAGAGTGTGTTGTGATGATGCTGATGATGATGATGATGAGGAAGAATATGTTGTTTGTCACCGCGACCGACTAATTCTTGTGGGGGTCCGCTTACTATCCCGACGGGCCGCTGTTCCGGCTAGCGTGGGCAGGTTTTTAGTTACTGAGGTAAGGTTACTGAGGTTGTGATGATGATGATGAGTAAAATGGATAGTCCCGCTGCTGTTGTAGCGCAGCGTCGCCATCTTTGATGGAGAAGTAGAAATTACAGCGACCCACTCACTAGTTTGTTTGATGTGATGATGATGATGATGATGAAGCTGCAGAATAATGTAACGATAGGCAGGCAGACTAGAGTTGTTGCGGTGGGTGATGATCACAAGTAGATTGTGTGTCACAAACACACACCCTGGCTTCAGTCCATTGGTTTCACTTCAGCAGGTGGTCCACTAATCTGACAATGGCGCCATCGTGTGTAATAAAGGTGAAATTGACAAGCCTGGACCATAGAGTTATAGGCCTGGACGCACTGAAAGGCATTTCGTCATAGCGAGTTATTATGAATTTCATTTGAGCCATTTGAGCCATGGTTTAGCAATATTGTGGTTCATGGGAAGCATTTGTCTTTGTTTTTGGTCACATTACTTGTTGAATATGTGATTTCTTACTTATTTTTTATCACAGAAGCACCAAACTTTGTCACAAGATGGGTGAGAGTGTAATTAACCTAATTAAGTAATTAAGGCCAAACTCGGAAAACTCGGGGTTGGCACAGCGGTCTATTTGAAATCAAACTCGGGAAACTCGGGGTTGGCACCATATGTGTTAAGATGAGTAGCCCTGTTGTAGCCTATCAACAAAACATAGTGTGATATCGTCTTACAAATGTAACGGCAAAGGATACAAGGGAACATCTTGTGATAGCATTATCCCGGGAGGTTACCGGCATGAGACACTAAGTGTATACTAATTAATAATATTAGTTGTTTGCATAGGAAACTCCGTACTCTGTTATCGGGGAGTGTTGGTTGGGAGGAGAAGGTCGAAGGCTCAAAGGATACAACGGTAGGGACAACACAGAATGGGCCGTGCTGGAATCCCACAGGGCGGGGTCACAACTGTAGTCTGCTTCAGAGCCTCTGGTCTGCAGTGACACTGCCCACTTCATGCAAAGCATTGTGGGAAGTGTATTCTTATTTGGATAAGGTTCTGATAAGTTAAGGTTCTGGTAAGGTTTTGATAAATTATATCACCTAACTGTGTGAATGCACCCTGAGGGTCCGTTCAGACAAACCCTTATCAGAACCTTACCTTATCAGAACCTTATCAAAACCTTATCCAAATAAGAATACACTTCCCACAATGCTTTGCGTGAATTGGGCGGTGTCACTGCAGACCAGAGGCTCTGATGTCGACCTGCCCAGCATCTCAGCACAGCCTATTCTGTCCTATTGGTTGGCGGTTTAACCCCACCCCTTTGTCTCATCAAGGCTATTCCCAGCAGCTTGGCTGCTCCTAGTAAGTTGTAGGCAGCTGGCCTACAACTTACCTAAAGAAAACCTTATGAAAACCCTTTCCCTTAAAACCAGCCTTAAGGGAAGCTTCCCTTATCAAAACACGTCACTTCCATAGGGAATGAATTGAACGGAACCTTATACCCCCTGCCTCCCCCCAGGTTTTCCATAAATGATAAAACCTACATGTGTGTCTGCGGCCTGAGAGGATACAAATGTAATGAAAAAGACCCGATACACTATTTTGGCTGAGCAGTTTTCTGTCCCTCGGGCCACATGTCGTCCTTGTGTGTTCCTGGGCAGTGGTTCATCTTTTCAGACCTAGGAGCTTTTGTGAGCTCCTAGGTTGCCTATTTTGTGCCATTTCGGACAAACGTTTAACAACAACGGCGCTACCAGTGGTGTCACCAAAAAGACTGCTACAATGAACTGTACACAGTATTACTTTAAACACATGTGGCTGTGACGTCATCATTGTGAGACCATTACATTGTTTACCTTTTACGCTACGTTGGAAAAATGTGAGGAGAAAACATCCTTTTGAATATAAATGTAAACCCTACTTAAATATTAAAAACTGGTATTTTCTACATGTTCCTTTTCTTTAATTCTTTTTGTAAGCAAAATGTTTTGGGATTTCTCTCTATAGCTGCACTCATTGTGCAGCTACAAATACAAAAAAGAAATACAAAGTGACACATTGTATCATGTCGCTGGTCTGTTGGAGTGTTCCCTGGGTGAATAAAGGACAAATACATTGAAATCCAGTTTCAAGTCTCCATATGTGGGCATTTCACTCTTCTGACGTAAACTCTGCATCACATATTTTTTTACAACTAATTGTGAACCAGTGACGGTAACACTTGCTATGCATCCCATGTCTATAAGGCATTACAGTCAGCTTATAACCATGTATGAAAAAAAATTGGCACATTTCTCAGAAAAGGGTGTTAGAATCTCAAGAAGGAGAAGTGATACCAGATAGTTATCACTTCCCCTTCTTGAGATTCTAACACCCTTTTCTGTGGTTCTCGACCTCCTACTTCCCAGTAAGAACAACTGCTGTCAGCTACAACCTAGGTCACCAGGTCATTGACTGAAGTGTTTCTCAACAAGTCCATGGACCACTAGTGGACCATGACATGATTAACGGGTGGTCCATGTCTGTCTCTTCTTCCCATTCCGGCTCAAACTGTGTCCTGTACATATCCTTCAGGTATGCCAGCATGACAGTACTACTGTCACAGAGATACATACTGTAGTTACAAAGTGCAAGGTAAAATGTAGCTTTCACTATAAGCTCTGGGAATTCTGCTTGACAACTCATCCAGAACTTGCTTCATGGGACTCTTGACTCTCGAGTCTGTGGACATGGCAATGAGCTGATCTAATTGCGAGTGGTTCCTGGACCAAGTTATTTGAGGCGGAATTCCCCTAAAATGTGACACTCCATATATACTTAAATTATGTATTCTTGGTGACCAAGGGAACGGTACTCTGGGACAGGAGGGTGCTAGAGCTCTGTGAATAGTGATCCTGAGAGGTGCCTTAGTATTTAGGGTGCTTTAAGGCAGTGTTTCTCAACCTTTTTTTCTGCATGGGCACACTTTTCATGTCCCAAGAATCCATGGGCACACCAACATAATACGGGGGTGTAAATATCGTCACTGTCGGGAAGAATTTGTATGTTTCTTCGGAAAGTAAAGCCCCGCTTCATCATACAAGGCTGTCGCACAACAGTCGTGAAAACGTCGTTTTCACTAGTTTAAATCATTTTTAAAATGATAAATACAATACTGGCTTTCAAGCAGTTTTAAGGGGCACACTTGACCCTTCTCAGGGGCACACCAAAGGTCCCCAGGCACAGTGGTTGAGAAACACTGCTTTAAGGGACCATTGATTTAATGATTTGTGTCCCTGTAATGTGCCCTAGTAGGGTGGCACGACATTAGGTTAATGCATGAAGGAGGTTTAACCAATGCCATGTTGCCTGATTCAGAGACATCTAACTGAAAAACCCACATGGGCTATTTAAGGGAAATGACTTAAAATTGTTGGTATTTTTTTTCATAAACCCAAACTTTATTTTAGTCAAATGCAAATTCGGGACAAGTGTCTCTCTCTCTCTCTCTCTCTCTCTCTCTCGCTCTCTCTCTCTCTCTCTACTCTCTCACGTACATGAAACTGTGCTGTCATCAGCATTTGAAATGTTCTGTGAATCATAGTTGCGTAATTGTTCACTGCAAAACTGTTTTCTTAATCTTGCCTTTTTATTATTGATATTAACAATAATAAAGGCCTGACACATTTTGTTAGTTTTCTTTTAACTAAATGTAGTTATCAACATAATCTATGTTTGGATTCATTGTTTGCATTAGCAGTATTAAACTGAGCGGAGGGTTCGCGAAGGGACGAAAACAGCAGACCTACAAGCACACAACGGCTCGCGGTGCGAGGCGTTGTGTGCTTGTAGATCGGCTGTTTTCACTAGTTTAAATCATTTTCAAAATGATAAATACAAAACAAACGGTTTTGGATGCACAAGGTTTCTTGTCACTTATCATGATCTGAAATGACAAATCTTTGAGTAGCAGCAGCTCTAGCACACAATGAGGGCCTCTCCAACTCTTTTTCCCGGGCTGAATCAGGGGCCCAGCATGTCCCTGATTCAAAATGTAAATCCTCCCTAAACCTACATTTAACACGATCATTTCCTGTTTTGGTCTTGCTGCTTTTGCGTTCTCAAAAGCTGACAACAGCAAATGTCAAGTGACCTTGTTGACTGTAAAATGAGGAAATGCCAGGCCTGGTGTGAGATAGATATGATCTACTAAAGTTGATGATGAAGTCGTGTGTGTGTGTGTGTGTGTGTGTGTGTGTGTGTGTGTGTGTGTGTGTGTGTGTGTGTGTGTGTGTGTGTGTGTGTGTGTGTGCGCGTGCGTGCGTGCGTGCGTGCGTGCGTGCGTGCGCGTTAGAGTATACGGTACGAATGCAAAAGCTACAGTCTCCCATCTACGTACTAACCAGGCCCCACCCTGCTTAGATAAAGAGATTAGTAGGTGTTTTTAGGGGAAATGTGTGGTTTTAACGAGAAACAAGAAAACCGCCGCACTCAACAGAAAAGTAAAAAGTGTGAAGTGTGGTTTATAATATACGCAGACCTGCCAACCCTGGCAATTTTTTTTTAGTACTCATGCGCGGGCACGAAGTGCCCGCGCGGCGCCCGCAGCGCCCGCGCAGCGCCCGCGGTGCAATTTTTGTTGTTTTCCCGCACAAAACAGCGTATATTTTGGGGGGTTCCATGCACCTTTTTGGGTGGGACCTTTACAGTTATGTTAACAAAATTTCACACCAGAAATGTAGCACATTGCATGTCTTGACTTACACTAATAGGAGGAGGCAAGATGTTAGAACAACCTCTTAAATAAAAATGCCATTTGGTCTGGAGGCTAGTATTACCAGGCAATACAGTAATGTTGCTTTGGCAATATTGTTGACAAATCTTTAATAAAATATACTAACTGCACTTGCTCAGAGTTAGTTAACAATAGACTCGCAAAACAGTCACCAGTGACTTCAGGAATGAACATACATCAATATAATCCTGTTATTCAAATTGCAAAATAGCTTTTCATTGTAGGCTATTTACATAAACCTGTGTCTTTGTTAATTGAGCAGCCTAAATAAAACCATATGTCTGTGCATGATTTGCATGAAGTTGAAGGTATTCAACTCATGTAGGTTTCTATTCCATCCATGATATATAGGCCTACATTGTGTATAGATCACATACAGCCTAGTCTGTATATTCATTCATATAGGCTGCAGGCTACTCATTGTTGATAGACCATTAATGTCTTCATATATTCAAAGGTGATAAATAATTTGTTCACTGTTAATGTGTTTGACAATACACATGGGCCTAATTCATTCATTCATACTCATTTAGAGATAAAGTGGAACAGGCAGCCCAGTATGTTATCCAATCATGGCCAATGTATATCAGTTCATTGTACTAAGCCCTGGGTCACACGTTTTGACTGGTTGCTCGCTGCAACACCGTCGTATGACGAATTACAACACTTCATACACAACACCACAGCCACAGCTCCAGGCGGACCGCAGCCGCTCGTTGTTTCACCAGCGTCGCAAGATAGGTTTAGGTTAGGCATAGTACGAGATTTCACCAATTCTCACCCTCGTGGCTGCTATGACATGTGAATTCACCTCAGAGGAGGGTTTTAAAAGTTTATTATTAGCCTACCTGTTAAGACTCGTTGGCAGCACACCACGGCCATTCTCCGTAGTATCTTCTTTATAAATTAATCTGATTAATATCGCCGCTATGTGAAATCCGAGCGATAACGCGTCGCTGTGAGATGTGTGCATGCTGAAACTAAACCAAAACCTTCTTCTTATAACTCTATGACCAAAACAAAACAAACTCCGTCCGCGTTAAATTCTTCTTCTACCGACAAAACGAGCATCGCTTCCGTTCTAGTGCTCCGCAGCGCCATGCACCCCATTCACACACCTGGGAGTGGTGCCTGGGAGAACTACACGGCATGGAGCAAAAATGTTGGCCTCACAACACAACGCAGAATGTGTTATGTGTTACCATGGTTCCCCCGAACCAAAAATGCGTAGCCGTTAGAGGAGTTTGCGTACCTGCGTACAGAGCCTTAAAATGCGTGCTTAGTACGCAAAATGCGTACGGGTTGGCAGGTCTGTATACGCCGTATATTATAAACCACCCTTCACACCCTTCTAAATGTGTCTATTTACTTCTGCTGACAACTTAATTTGTTACCATACACCATCATGCAAGTCAATTTGCTACATACCGGTAGGTTCTGCTGACAGGCTTTTTATGGGCTTGTACTGTACTGCCTCATCTATTAATTACCAGTAAGCCGCCTAAGGGCGAAAAGCGGCGTTATATATCGGACCAGTTACCCATATGAGACCCCTGGTAAAAGGGATTTGGTTCCCCTGACATCACAGTGACGTCACAGCGTGATGTCAGTGTGATGTCAGAGCGTGAGAGTCAATCAACAAAAAAGACAAGCTTTACCCATGCAGACAGACAGACAGACAGACAGACAGACAGACAGACAGACAGAGACAGACAGACAGACAGACAGACAGACAGACAGACAGACAGACAGATACGGTCAATATGTGACAGTTCTGATAGTAAACTGCAACCTACGGTCGCAATTAATCGTTATTTTATTACCTATTATGTACACCTTTTCTATATATTGATTAAATATTCTGTTTTGTAAATTTGTTTTGCTAATATCTTTAATTCATTATGCAGATTGTCTCGGGGGAAAAAAATCCTATCAAAGAATAATTTGGTTTACGATATGAAAAAAATATGAAAAGGGGCATGCTCTTTATGAATTGGCATTGCTAAAATAAACACATAAATAAAATTAGATAGATAAATGTGATAAAGGCCTTTTCACACAGGGTCCGATTCTCCCCGTGGGGAAAACTGACGACAAATGCATGCATGGTGTCTCTTTGACCTCATGGGACCCTGTGTAAAACACAAAAAAAAACAAAAAAAAAGTTGCACACTTCCCCAAACAAAGCAGTCTGAGGGAACAATGCTTCCCCTTTCCCCCACAGATATGAGGCAAACCAGAGGAATGCGCAACATGCCGGGACTCAACCTGTAGGGAACGCCACCACAGCAATGCCAGCTTTGGGCAGATGCCATGGGAGCAGGGGCGTCACAAGTGTGTGGGGGGGAGTGGGACTGAGTTACCAGGGCCCAAGGTGGAGGGGCCCTAGTAACTTTAGCTATTGAAAAATAGCAGATATACAAGCTCACAGCGCGGCACCGAGTGCCGCGCTGCGAGCTTGTAGATCTGCTATTTTTGAAAAGTCGTGAAAATGTGTGCAAATCTTTGAATATTATGTATTTTTAAACGAACATTTGTAACTCAAATTTCACTTCTGGGGGGGTCCCTGGAACAAAAATATTTTGAGATGGGGGCCCGTGGTCAAATACATATCATTTTGGGGGTCCTTGACATGAAAAAATTTGAGCACCACTGACATGGAAACAGGTTTCTTGCACACTTTTTCACGATTTCTCAAAAATAGCAGATCTACAAGCTCACGGCGTGGCACTCGGTGCGGGGCTGTGAGCTTGTATATCTGCTATTTTTAACATTCATGGGGGGCCCGCAGTGAATCCTTGTACCCAGGGCCCAGAATTTGGCATGGGAGAACCATGGATGTGGATAAAACCGCTCATGCCCATGTCTGTGCCCCCACAAATGTCTGTGTAAGATATGTGCCGTTTCCACTCTTCAGTATTTACTGCTCTTTTCCCGAAAATGTCCTGCAAATGCATTTTTGTCCACAGGTTTCTTTCCCTGTCTTTCCTGTATAACTTGTATGGAGAATGAAGCATTTTGCAGAAACTCGCAAATGGCAAGAAACCATTACATTCCTATTGAAAAGCAGAATCCACCCTCATAGGTTTAAACTTCACAGTCAGATAAGGTCATGAAAATAGCAAAAATATCTGATCTACAAGCTCAATCTTCTGAAAATCTACTTTATTGCCAATGGTAAGGATGACGTTTTGAAATGGCACATCTGTTGTTACACTCTAAAAACTGCTGGGTCAAAAACAACTCAACTTGGGTTATTTTTGATCCAACTCACGGGTCAAATAGGGACCGATGCCAGGTTTGGTTATTTTAACGCAAGAAATTTGGTTATGAATGTTGACCCATAATTTGGGTCAAATAAATAACCAAATTATTTGTTTAAAATGACCCAAGATTGTAGTCAATACAACCCAGGTGTTGGGTTGAGTGGGCTAAATGAATACAACCTACATATGCATGGTCTGGAGAATGACAATGCCAATATTATTTTACATTAACATAAAATCAGAAATGTTTCAAGGTTTCTTCTCAGATGATTTGTTCAAAGTTTAGTAAAATCAACATAAAAGTGCATAATTAAATATATATGCAACATTGTTGATATTACTATAATCAGAATAGTTTAGAGAAGATAAACAAAATAATCTCAAAATTACCATGAATTCTTCTCTTTCAGACCAGCTGGGGGAGGGAGCTCAACCCTAAGCTAGCAGCCAAGCACTTACGGTTGGGGTTTAGGCTCAAATACTGACAAATCAAATTCAGACATATGACAAGTCAGCTTGCCGAGACAGACACATGGATATGACATATTTAGCATTTTTAGCTCCCAACAGCTTAGAAAATGTCTCTGGAAATCTAGACAAATGCTTTTCCCAGCATGCTTTGCAAACAGGTTCATGGTGCCTGTCCCCTGATTGGCCCAAAGCTAGACCACTGACCCAAGTATATGGGTTACCACTAACCCCAAAAGCGGGTCACCCCCAGATAAATATTACCTAACTCGAACAACCCTGGAATTGGGTCAAAATAATATCCCAATAACTCAAGGAAGGGTTGTGGCAATGAGAAATGACCCCGAAATTTGACCTAACACAAATGACCCATAATTTGGGTCAAGAAATGACCCATGAGTTTTTAGTGTGTAGATCCTATTTTGTTGTTTTGTTGTTAAAATTATACCGTAAAAAAAATGGTCAAACATTATCCAAATCAGGGACGTGCAGAGAACGTGCAGAGAGGCAGGGGCTGACATTTCTCAAAGGGCCTTTTGGTGAAAACATCGAAAATAGCAGACCTCCAAGCTCACAACGCGTTGCAGTGCAACGCGTTGTGTGCTTGGAGGTCAGCTATTTTTGGGCTTGATACCACACTGAACTAAGCATAATCAAGTCAATGCTGGAGATGTGGCGTAACGGCATGGATTTCTACACAGAGAGGGCAATTCTTTCAACATAAGCCTTCAAGTTCAGGAGAGTTTGTACAAGGCAATTCTCTTGAATGCTGCCTTCAGGTACGGCATGGAAAGAGGGCATTTATAGTAAGAATTGCATTCTGGTCTGGAAAGGGAACTTTTTACAGATGGTTAAAAAGGCAGGGGCTCAACCACCCTTTGATGTCTATGTGTGCACGTGCCTGGTCCAAATTGTCAAATGATGCTGTATAAGAAAGAGACAAACATTTTGAAAATAGCTGATCTACCATCTTATAGCTTGTAGATCTGCTGTTTTCCAAAACATTTATCTGTGAAACCGTGTCAAACTAAACGTAATGCCTCAACTCCTACAATCCAAGTGCTTAAGGGGGATCCCCAGTTTAGATACGATTATTTTCGGGGGTGCTCGCTCGCCCAACTTGAACCCTGGTGTCTATATTCTGAGAACTGTAGCCAAAAATAGCAGATCTACAAGCTCACAACGCCTCGCGCTGCGAGGCGTTGTGAGCTTGTAGATCGGCTATTTTCGGCAAAGAGGTGTATTGGGGGAAAAAAACAGACTAAGTAGAAAGTAAAAGGTCAAGTTTATTAAGTATTGACGGCTCAAATGGTTAAATATCTGAAAACACAAATTGACATGAACCCAAAATACACTGATGACTGTGCTGTCAAACGATGAAACTAAATGGAATCTATGAAAAGGTTGTGGGGGTCCCTGCTTCATCTCTCTCTCAACTAAGGGGTCCTTGGCATGAAAACGTTGAAGACCCCTGTTGTAGAGACCTAATCCTACAACTTTGTATAGGGTTAAATATTATTGGTTTCTTCTTCTCCCTTTAATCGGATTAAACTGATTAATCACGTTAGTGAAATCATCAGTTAGCATTTTTGGGGGGGTGCTCGCTGCCTGAAAAGGTGGAGAACCACTGCGTTATGATAATTATGATAATTATGACCACATTGAGCCCTCTCCACGGCACCACGCCCCCTTCTCAGAAGTATTAAAAGCTGCCACTCTGCTGCCCCGTCCTTCATTTGATCCTCTGTGTCCTACTGTACACTTACTGTACACCATGCATCTGATCACACTGGCCCTGGGATGCATGCTGCTGACTGAGGGTAAGTCTTTCTTTGATTAGTAGTATTCTTTCTTTCTTTGTTGCTTTGTTGCTTTGTTGCTTTCTTACACCCGGAGTCTCCTTTTTTTCATTCTTTGAAAAATATACATTTTGATCAAAATTATAATATCTTAGATGTAGTGGTGTAGCAGAATAAATTATTGAAAAGGGGGAAGATGCCCAAATAGTTGTCTGTTTCCGCTCTGCATGCATGGACACTGACAGTGGCTGCACAAGTAGCCTGGACAGTTAAACAAAATCTGTGGTGATCAAGTTAATATCACAATACAGTGGTTCTCAACCACCACTGGTGGTACTGAAGAAGAGAATGCTCTTGGAACTATGTAAAAATCACACTCTGTAAGAGCTGATGTGTGAAGACATGTTATACCAACAATGTATTAGTTGCAGTGCAGCATGCAGACAGAGACACAGCCGAGAGCATAACAAATCTAGGCATTGGCTTCCAGAAATGGACAGAGTACTCGACCCCCAGTACTTGAGTGAGAGAAGAGTACAAGTAAAAGTAGCACAGACAAAATGTTACTCAAGTAAGAGTAAAAAGTACTTACTTTTAAATGTTCTTAAGTGTTCAAGAGTACATGCTTTTAAAAATACTTAAAGTACAAGTAAGTAAAAGTAAGAGTACATTTCTTATTTTTCACATCAATGAATTACTGTATTTTCCCCCCCACAACGAAACACCTATAAAAACATAGACATGACTGAGGAACCAGAACTATTACAATTATTTTACTCAGACACTCCCATACAAGCTGTAGCAATACAGAAACCTTGAGCTAGTATGATCACTATATTAACATCATGTATATTTCTTTTGCATACTAATAATGTTTGATTCTACTAAGAATGTTTGATTCTGCTTCGATAACATCTTGTCAAAACAGAAAACCTAAAAACTTTCAGCCTTCCTATAAATTGGAAATGTCCTCAAGTAAGAGTAATAACTATCAACAAATACTAATACTCAAGTAAAGTACAAATCCTCAGAATCTGTATTTAAGTACAGTACTCAAGTACATTTACTCAGTCACCCCTGCTGGCTTCACATGGCTAGTTATTCACCTCATTAACATATTACATGAGTTCATGTCATACAATCATTGGTTAAGATCATTTCCCAGTAGGCCATGATTGGTCTGGTTCTCCTGTTTCGGGCAGCCTCTATACCCGCATGTTCCCACTCGCTTGCATGTGTGCGAGTGGCGCACTTGGCGCTCTTACCCGCAAGACTCTTTCTCGACATCTGGAACCACTCAGCTGAATTTCTAACTGCGACACAACATCTCAGGCTTTTAACTCTGTAGGCCCAGAGATGAGTTGGTTCTCTGTTGTAGAGCAGGGGTCTTCAACAGGGGGTCCGGGACCCCTAGGGGGTCCTCAGAGGTACTACAGGGGGTCCTCCAAATCTTCCAATCCTTTTTATATTAACAACTTGAACCCTGGTGTCCATATTCTGAGAACTGTAGCCAAACATAGCAGATCTACAAGCTCAGAACACTTGTGAGCTTGTAGATCGGCTATTTTCGGCAAAGAGGTTTGGTGTAGAGGGGGAAAAGAGCAGACTAAGTACAGAGTAAAAGGTCAAGTTTATTAAGTATTGACGGCTCAAGTGGTTAAATATCTGAAAACACAAATTGACATGAACCCAAAATACACTGATTATTGTGCTGTCAAACGATGAAACTATGGAATCTATGAACAGGTTGTGGGGGTCCCTGCTTCATCTCTCTCTCAACTAAGGGGTCCTTGGACTGAAAACGTTGAAGACCCCTGTTGTAGAGACCTAATCCTATAACTTTGTATAGGGTTAAAGATTATTGGTTTCTGCTTCTCCCTTTAATCGGATTAAACTGATTAACCACGTTAGTGAAATCATCAGTTGTGAAGCTGTTTAGACGGACTGACAGTCTTGGCAGCAACAGTGTTGTTGCAGCAGCAGTAGGCTAAGCGGCTACCTAGGTGCAGTTTGCACGGGAAGTTCACAGATGTAGTAGCTAAATCGGGCCGATGACCCGGTCATCAATAAGTTATTGGCTTAATGCAACAAAAACTGAAGCAGTGAATTCAAGGAATGAATTGGCCTCCGCTCCGTTGCACCGCATGGTATAACTGTGCATAGCTGTTATAACTGTGCATAGCTGAATAGGATGTCGTAAGTCAGTGCACTTACAGGTATTTTAACATCAGTTATTATGGTGGCACTTGGAGAGAGATGTTTTCTGAGGTGGTACTTTGTTTACAAAGGTTGAGAAGCACTGCTATAGTAGATTATCGGCCTGTCCAAGATTTCTGACATTGTTGGGCTATCTTAAAGGACAACAACTGAAAAGAAAAGATGAGTGTTAAAATGTTTTTATTTACTGCTTTCTATCGTTTTAGAGATTTTGATTTCAGTGGGTGGGGGCATGCAGGCAAAATATATCTTTTTAGACACAATAAAGCCGGCGATTTCTTTATTAATATTTACAGTAACACTACTGCCCCCTAAGTCACATCAGCCCATGAAAGATGGCGGTGCATCTTGGAAATGGGCTTATTGGGTTTATATTGGGAATTGCGTGTGAAAATAGAAATAAACAAATAAAAACTTGCAAACCATGGCTCTAAAGACCAATTAAAACTAACTGTCTGATGTTGTCTACCTGTCGTCTTACAGCCGCTGCGCTGAGATGCTACACCTGTAACCAGACCGACCTGATCACAACCAACGACGACTGCACCAAAACACAACAATGTCCTCCCTCCATGTTTGGGATGTTGGCGTGGGAGTGCATGACACACAAAGCAGAGGGCGTTAATCCTGCCGCTTCATCCTCAGTCAAGACCGGCTCTCCAGAGGAAAGTAAGTAAATGACTGACCTAGTATGCGGGTTTTCGACCAGTGGTCCGGGGACCACCTGTGGTCCTTGAGGGGGTTCCAGGTGGTCCCCATGCAGCTAAATGATGGAGAGTATGTAACCAAATGGACCCTTATAGATCTTTAACTCTCGTGAGTGAAAAATGAAAAATTATCATTTTACACGTTTCCTATGGCACCACATCAGCAGAGCATGGAATTGTGGACAAAATCGTATCCAACGGTAACAAAATATTGATGCAAAAAAGGTAGACCAAGTCACTCTTGAGGGACAGTTAAAAAGCCTTTATTTTAGGGCTAATGCATGGCAAGAAATATAAAAAAAGCACCACCCTGAGGAAGGCATTGTGCCGCAACGCGTAGGTGCTTTTTTATATTTCCTGCCATGCATTAGCCCTAAAATAAAGGCTTTTTAACTGTCCATCAAGAGTGCCTTGGTCTAACTTTTTTTGCATCAATGTTGTCACCTGACTACCAAAGAGCACCTTGCGTGGGAGATGTTTTACCCTACAGCCAAACATATGCACTCCTTACCCTCTGTTTTCTACAGTAACAAAATATTCTATGTTTTGGGTCTCAGATGCTAAATGTCATCAGGTTTGTGGCTCAAACGCCAAGCCACCAAAGAGGAGCTATTGGTCATACTGTTAATACACTTATTTTTCTCTCGCTAATGTATTTATGACTTTTTGGTAAATGTCTATCGTACATACTACATAATGCCACTACTACTAGTCAGTAAACAGTGTCTATTTCCAGCGGGTGCTGCCATTATTGTCGTTTGAACTCGTTTGTCTTGCGAGACACTGGAAGTCTGAGGAAGGCTCAAAAGAGCCGAAACGCGTGGGTGATCCCACTTTTAACCCTTTCTTTCAATTATGATTTAGCCAATACTTATTAAAGGCTTTTTAACATTTCGAAGAGTGCCTTGGTTCTCTCTTTTTCATGATCATTCAGTTCCCCACCAAAGAGCACCACCACCACTTATTTCTTTATGCTTCCGAGCGCCCCTTTTTTTTTCTTTCTCGCAAGACTGGATTTCAAACGTGAGTTCAACGTTCGCGGATTCACGACAATAATGGCGGCGCGCCCGTTGGAATAGACACCGTTTACGGACTAGTGGCATTCTGTACAACATAATATAACATTAATGTGTGTGTGTGTGTGTGTGTGTGTGTGTGTGTGTGTGTGTGTGTGTGTGCGTGCGTGCGTGCGTGCGTGCGTGCGTGCGTGCGTGCGTGCGTGCGTCCGTGCGTGCGTGCGTGCGTGACAGAGTTTATAAAGATGAAGGGCTGCATTGGGGCTGCACTGGGACTGTCGATGTGTTCGCTCGCGGTGGGCCTGCCAGAGGCACCGTACTGCTGTGACCATGACCTCTGCAACGCAGCCTCCAGGTCTGCCCTCAGCAGCGCTCTGCTGTTCCTGCTGGCACCACTGCTCTGTGTGCTGCTGCTGCAGGCTCATTAGACCAGGGGTTCCCACACTGTTTTGTCTCAGGGCACCCCATGAATATTTTTGAAGCGGTGAAAGCCGCTTCCAAGGAGTGGCTTTGTCTGTCCCGTACATGTTTTTTTTGAGGATTCCCATAGATTCTCAAGGAGTGGCTTTGTCTGTCCCGTACATGTCCCGTGCATGCAGAATTGAGGATTGGTCAAGCTTCACATGACAATTTGGCCCTCCAGACAAAATCATTCATTCATTCATAAAATTCATAAATATATAGAACATAAAAATATAGAACTAAAGCACATAGAAAGTATAGATCTAGAACACAGAATGTATAGATCTAGGACACAGATTTCATAGCTCTAGAACACATAGAATAAAAATTCACCGCTTCACTTCGAACCGAGGTTTGATTTTTTTAATCCGAGGCACCCCTACATTATAATTTTCACTCCCAGCACCTTATATTTAAAGCATAATGTCGTTGTCGGGTGGAAACCTTGTATGTCCAAAACCGTTCATTTTGTATTTATCATCTATAAAGTGTACTAAATAGTGAAAACAGCAGATCTACAAGCACACACCGCCTCGCGATGTGAGGCGTTGTGTGCTTGTATTTCGGCTGTTTTCACTAATTTTGTGCGACGGTCTTGTATGATGAAGCAGGGCAAAAGACGTACACATTTGGAACTTGGGGATACAAGGTTTCTGCCCTACAGTGACGATATTTTTGTGATTATGTTGTGAGGAAAACTTTGAGATAATAGCCATTTTGGTTAGAACTGACTTTAAATAACTTTGTACTTCAAGTTTATTTAAAAAAAAAATCTAATTATACTAAATAATATTTTTTCAAGTGTCCAAATAAATTCAAAATGTTACCAAATTATCTCGCGGGTCCCGTCACGGCACCCCAGGGTGCCCCGTCACCCACTTTGAAAACCCCTGCATTAGACCCACAACTAACACGATGATCAGAGGTGTCGCACCAAATTCTGGGCCCTGGGTACAAGAATTCACTGCGGGCCCCCCAAGAATGTTCTTCATAGGGGGAGGGGTTTAACCCATTTAGACTGGGAACGCATTACTACAGATTATTTTTTTCTTTAACTATAAAAAAATAGCTCATTATACAAGCTCACAACGCTTTGCTTTGTGACACATTGTGAGCTTGTAGATCAAAGGACTTCAAAGGATTTTATAAATTCTGAAACTTGTGAAATGGGAATGTGCATAATGAGTATCTTTACTTTTAGTAGCCCACTTAAAGGATTAGTTCTCCCCCAAAATGACTTTTTTTCTATTGATTACTCACACCATGGAGACTTGAGTTCAATAATATTTTTTGGTTTTTGCCACATTCCTAAGACAAAAAATGTTTTACAATAAATGTAACCCCATTGATTCCGGATGGGGACCCAAATACATTCGGGTCCCCATCCGGAATCAATGGAGGTAAATTTACTATAATACATTTTTTCTTAGGAATGCGACAATTACAAAACAATATTATTGAACTCAAGTCTCCATGGTGTGTGTAATCAATAGAAAAAAAGTCATTTTGGGGGGGAACTAATCCTTTAAGTATATTATGATGCTTATATACTTTTATACTTTTACTCAAGTACATTTTGAATCTGAGTATTTCTGCATTGCAGTACTAATACTATTACTTAAGTAAAACATGTGAGTACTTTTACCACCACTGCTTTGTATGGCCCGTGGCTTTCTAAAATGTAATATTTACTAAGTGAAAGTCATACATTGACATGTTAGATTAGATTTGATTACATTTTTTTTTTGTTTCCTAACTGTACGCTTTTTGTGTTGTTTAATTCTTAAGATTTTATATCTCGTATTTTATATTATTTTAAAGATCTTTTCAAACCTGGTCACGTTTGGCAACTTTGTCATTTCTACAAAATACAATGCATTGGTCTAAATATGACTGCAATACAGTGCATTATGTATAAGAAAAAGAAAGCACAGATGATTTGGCTATACTGCCTGATTGATATTGCGCTGTAGTTAAATACAAATGTTATATTGTATGGGTCAATAGACCCCATAAAGGAACCCAGAGTCCCTGGAATCCAATTTGAGAACACTTGTAGTAGAAAGTATTGGTATCAGATTATAGGCCTACACACAGTAGCCTAGCCTACTACGTCAAAGTAAATACTCATTAATTATACAGAATTTCCCAATTCACAAAAATGTATGAGACTAAGTAATAGTCAATTAGTAATAACAGTGTTGTTGCAGTTAAATTATTGTAAGTGCTGTTGGGTAGACAGGGTAGGCCTATAATAACCATTTTAATGTCCATTCAGGTTGTTGTGTTTAAGAAGTTTTTAAGTATATCTTGATTGAAATGATGATATTGTCTTTCTAGTGCACGAGAGGACCGTAATTGTTTGTATTCTTTCTTTTTCTTCTTTTTTTAATATCTAACATTGTTTTACATTGTATGTTTCTTTTGCCTAGCTTGTTTTGTGTTTTCAATAATAACAAAAATAACCAAGCTTGTAGATCTGCTATTTTTACTTCACATTCTTATGAGAGTTGATCTGTATTATCATCATTTCTATAGGTATCGCAGAGATGTCCCCAAAGCCTGGCCTGGGGGCTAGTTGTGGCTCGAGGGCAGGTTTCATATTGTCATTGTGTATTTTAATAATAAAAACCTTGGGTGTGTGTGTGTACAACACTGTACAGCATCAGTTTGTATTAGCAGTATTTACTCACAGATACATTTACACAGAGATGTACGGTATTACACACAGAAACATAACGGTGACAACTCTTCAAAGTGAAACCATAGATCAGGGTTCCCCAATTAGTTTTCCCCAAGGGCCGAATTATGTCTAGGGTACCAAGCCGAGGACCACAACATTGCAGGGGGCGACGGTGGCGTTCCGGCTACTCCAGCAACAGTTCAGATATCGTCGTTGTCGGGTGAAAATCATGTATGTCCAAAACCGTTTGTTTTGCATTTATCATTTTAAAAATGATTTAAACTAGTGAAAACAGCCGATCTACAAGCAGACAACGCCTCGCGATGCGAGGCGTTGTGTGCTTGTAGATCTGCTGTTTTCACTACTTTTGTGCGACGGCCTTGTATGATTTGCGAAAGAACATACAAATTTGGAGATACGAGATTTCCAGCCGACAACGACGATATAGCCTACTAGTGTTGTTGCTGCTCTTATACCACCATTATTACTGGGGTTGGTGTGGGCCAGACAGTAGCACCCCGCGGGCCGCAAATGGCCCGCGGGCCGCCTATTGGGGAACCCTGCCATAGATCAACCAACCACTATTGGTACTGTTGTGGGTTTCCCAAATTAAGACGACACACTTGAAGACCTTATATTAAATGGTCTTTATTAATTCCAATAAGCCATGCAGAAACAAACCAATCCGGACCTGTGCAGTGTTTGTTTATTCTAAGCGAGGCTGGTCTTCAGCTGGTCGCTCCTGATCAGAGTGAGATACCAATTTTATACCAGTGGTTCTCTAACTTTTTCACGTCGAGGACCCCCAAATTGACACTTGAGCATTCCCATTTGAAAAGAT
This sequence comes from Nannobrachium achirus, assembly GCF_963921795.1. Lineage (NCBI taxonomy): Eukaryota > Metazoa > Chordata > Actinopteri > Myctophiformes > Myctophidae > Nannobrachium > Nannobrachium achirus. The sequence continues at coordinate 60,472,000 of NC_137814.1, forward strand.
ATGCCAGGTAAGAGAAGATTTGTAGGTCTCTAAGCAGTGATTCTCAACCATTTAAATGTCAAGGACCCCCACGCATTAGGCTACGGACCCCCATTTAATGGCATTTCTATCTCTGGGACCCCAATTTATATTGTGAAATCAATGTTAATTTAACTCTGAGAGTGTACACATGGAACCAAACGTGTACACATGGAACCAAATGGACCCGTTACCCTAACAGGTCCATTTGGTTCCATTTGATTTGTAACACTGTCAGAGTTACAGACCCATTTGGTTCCTAACTATCATTTGGGAACCCCCTGGAACTCCCCCAAGGACCCCCGTGGGGTCCCCGGACCCCACCTTGAGAACCAATGTTTTATACGTTGAAGCATCTCATTGAACCATTTATGTTTCTGAGGCTGCTTTGTCGTCGATCCTTTTTGTCTCTCTACATCCCTTGACCTTTTCTTTCATCAATTGGTCATTGTCATGACTGTGCCATCATGTAGCAATGGTCTAAATGTAGTTTAATCCTTTAACCCTTAAGTGCTGTTCGGGTCATTTTGACCCGTTTTACATTTTCATTTGGAAAAAAAAGGTAGAAGTTAAAAATGTTTCCACCTGAAACTCACTGGCCTTAAAGATTCTTCTGAGATGAACATGTAAAAAATATATTTTTGCACTACACCCATGCTACACCCCCCTCATATTTTTTGAACCTTAAGTGCTGTTCGAGTCATTTTGACCCGAAAGCACAGAAATACACAGTATTATGCCAAAACACAGACACACAGTCACCCCCACTTCTAACACCCCCCTTCCGAAGCCCCATTCCGAACCCTCCCCCCCTTCCTATAAGCATGAGCAATATTGCCCAGTATTAAATGAAGTCGTTTTTTTTACATGGATTTCAGCTAAATCAGTAAAAACGCCTAGCTCTTTCAGTGTTTAATGTGATATAGCAAAGCAGAAATGCAAACATTTACCAAATATATCATATGAATTGTTTGGTATTGAGTCAAAGTCAATGTATCATGATGATTTGTTAAGTTAAAATTTATATTAGTGTTGTTTTTTTTAAACCAAATATCCACCGGGTCAAAATGACCCGAACAGAACGAAGGTGTAGTGAATCTGAACAGAACTTAAGGGTTAAGGCATCACATGGATCAAATGGCTGAACTAGTCTTTGTCACCACCAGCTGCCTTCATACCGTTTGTCTTGTTTATAGCATAGCACAAGACATGAGGCCTGACAACAACAAAAAAAGTCACGTGTGCAGAAGTCACACCAAAGCTTTCATTAGGTATAGCTTAACAGTAGGCTACATTCTAGATATAATTGATGTACAGTAATTGAATGCATTAGTTTGATTAACTGTTGAATATATTTGATCAAATATGATACTTTATCCAGGGGTATTTATACATGTATGGACAAGTGTTGACCCGGACTGACACGCATCTATGCCTTACATCTCAAATTGACACATACTGTATTAGCCCGTGGACCCCCATTTGAAAAGATATACCATGGATGGACCCCCATAAGAGAAGATTTGTACGTGAATTTCACCTATTTTAATTTCAAGGACCCCACCAGTTTGACAAGCCACGGGCCATTTAATGGCCTTTCTATCTCTGGGACCACCGATTATATTGTGAAATCAATTTTAACTTCACTGTGAAAGTGTACAAACGGAACCAAACTTTTGTACACTTTCAGAATTACAGAACGGCAGTCTAAGGGTCCATTTGGTTCCATTAGTACACTCTCAGAGTTACATAGTCTATTTGGTTATTTAGTTGGGGACCCCCTGGAATTCCCTCAAGGACCCCTGGGGGTCCCCGGACCCCACTTTGAGAACCAATGCCTTATGACGACTGGTGGTTATGTAATCTGACCTAGTTCTCAGTTAGGTCTATTGTTCTCCACACACATGCGCACGCACGCACACGCACACACACACACACACACACACACACACACACACACACACACACACACACACACACACACACACACACACACACACACACTTTTGTACTGTTATACTTAAGTATACTTGCATGTGAATACAGCCCTTTTACATGCAGGCGAATAGAGTATTTCTACTCTTTGAGTAAATACATTAAAGTGCTTCTTTCACCACTGAAGCTGCAGTTGGGTAAAGGTTAGCTGAGGTCCTGGCTGGCAAAGCCACCGTAGTAAGCAGCCAACTGGCAGCCGACTGGCTGCTTATCTGTATGAAAGGATGTCATGTCAGTTGGGATCCTCATGGGTCTGATAAGGGTGTGTGTGAGATTCTGATAAAACAATTCCAGGAAACCCACGCCCAGCGTATTTTGCCGAGAGCACTTGTTTGACTTCACATTTTTGTCACTGCATGTAAATAACTATTTCATCCACGGAACCCCTGAATTACATTCTTACAATGTTTTTTGTATTATTATATTATTATTTACATTATTCACATTGCATTTATGTCATATTTCAGTACGTAAATATGTAAATCTTTCCCCTTAAAGGAGTAATTCACCCCCAAAATGATTTTTTTTTCTATTGATTACTCACGCCATGGAGACTTGAATTCATGGATATTTTTTTAGTTTTTGACGCATTCCTAAACCAATAATTTGATTGTAATGAATGTACCCCCATTGATTCCGGTAGGGGACCCAAAGTGTCTTTGGGTCCCCTACCGGAATCAATGGGGGCTTTATTGGCTTAGGGGCTTCATTTGCTTAGGAATGTGACAAAAGCAAAAAAGAAAATCCATGAATTCAAGTCTTCATGGGTTGAGTATTCAATAGAAAATAAGTAATTTTGTGGGTGAACTACTCCTTTAAGGGATAGTATGTCAACATATATGAATTTCCATTACGACAGATTGAAAATGTCTTCATACTTGACATTTAACCACTTGAACCCCAGCATCCCTATTCTGGGGGGAACGTTCACCAACAATAGCAGATCTACAAGCTCAACTTGTAGATCTGCTATTTCTGGTATAAGGAGGTTTTGTGGTCTGCCTTACTAAATATAAATAGAGGGTTTAAGTGGTTAAACTGAAGGGATGTTAATAGATTTAAAATATGATCAAAGTATGCTGTGGCACCTTCTGACTATCGCCACACCCACTGAGAAACCCAGTGAACCCACTGAAGTATCTGTTGATCAAGAGAGAGAGAGAGAGAGAGAGAGAGAGAGAGAGAGAGAGAGAGAGAGAGAGAGAGAGAGAGAGAGAGAGAGAGAGAGCGCTTGTAGATTTGCTAATCTCAGAGGATGTTTATACATTTGAAAACTTGAAATAGGACATTCTACTTTAAGTAGGCTCATCGTCATCGATGCCGATACTTTTCACTCAAGTACATTTTGAATTCCAGACTTTTACCTGTAACAAGAGTATTTCTACATTGCAGCATTGATACTTTTACTTAATTAAGTAAAACATTTGAGTACTTTTCTGTCAGCTGTTACTAAATGATGCATTCACACATCAACTCTTTACCAGGGGTCATGGCCTTGTGCTGGACATTTTAGTCAAAATGACATTTTAGCCACGGACATTAGTGGACAATAATATTACCAGAAACAAATAAAGAGCTAGCCCTGAATGACCATTACAGGCCTCTCTAACTCTGTGTTATGGAGGTCCTTGCAAATATAACGTTTGAGAACAACTGGCCTACTAGTGGACTCATAAGTGCCATATAGTGTCATAGTAAATCAGTGTTATACATATTCTGAAGAAAACCTGGAGACTGACGTTCAGTAATTGGATCGTATGATCAAAATGAGAATATTAATGGTGTGTAAAACAGCAAATCTAAAATGTGCCACGGACGAGGCCGGGTCTTTGCCACGTGATGACCCCTGCTCTTTTCAAAGTGCATTACATTCATCCATTCACACTGACGTCAGAGCAGGGGAAACCTTGCTGCAACCCCCGGGAGCAGTCGGGGGTTCAGTGTCTTGCTCAAGGACACTTTGGCACTAAGAGAAGGTGAGGATTGAAACCGGGAACCTTTCCATTCCCAAGCGGCCACTCTACCTCCTGAACCTCTGCTGCCCCCTATAGACTACTAGAAGAACTGTGTTTTGAACAATTTGCCAGTAGAATAACAAAATTAAAGTCTAATGTGTGTGTGTGTGTGTGTGTGTGTGTGTGTGTGTGTGCGTGCGTGCGTGCGTGCGTGCGTGTGTGTGTGTGTGTCAATACCATAGTTCTTGTGCACACATGCGGTTGGCCAACTCAGTGCCTCCTTGCATTATTTTGCATGTTTTGAAATATTTAATTTTAATCTCATAATAAATTAGTGTTTTTACGATCAGTAACAGTTTTGGGCGTAGGGTTTCTGCCTGATAACGACACACATCAATTAGCACAGTCACATTGTTAAAAATAATATATTGATCTGCCAACCTGGGGAGACAATAACAGACTGACCTCATGCTTCCTCCTATGCATGAGGAGTCCAAGTTGCTTCTTATCACCTGACAGGGGGGAGTTTCCCCTGTAGGACGTAGCGTGTGGAAGGAACACGTTATTTCCAACCAGTTCCTTTCCCCTCCATCAGGCGCCCTGGCTGGCCAGGGGGAGGCAGTATAGAGACCAGGATTACTGCACGACCTAGAGAGAGAGATACAGAGACAGACGCCCCAGAGCCGAAGGAGGCTTCTACCCTTCTACAGTATGTCTATGCTGGATAACCCATACAGTGAGAAACACGGACTGTGTAAGAACATCATGCACATCGTGGGAGCTATGATACTGTACATACATACATACAAACATTTTAAACGTTTACATTTCTTCTTTTGCTTATTTTCATTTTGACCATTATCCACACAGTCAAGGAGTTTCACTGTCTGCTGCTGCCAGGCATCTGTATTGAATGTGACTGTGAGGGGTTGAGTGAGGGTACACGTGTGGGCCTGGTGTCTCCATGGACAGCTCCTCACCTACGCAGCTGCCTTCCATTAGGCCATCACTATAAAAGCCCCACTCAACAGCAGAGCTGGGGTCACTTCTTGTGTGGCAGTCGGAGAGAGAGGAGCTATCTGAAGAGACAGCCCCAGTTTATAGGACTTTAAACAGACCAATAAGCCGGATAACGGCCTGGCTGGGTTTTTTTTAATATATAATGTCCCTGACCATTGCTCAGAGGGGAACTATAACTCTCTGTGACCACACCACTCCTTCCACCAAACCTTTCCGGTTGCCAATTGTTACAGTGATATTGTAAATGAGTAAATAACAGTTAAGACTATATTTTCATGTACCGTACATTATTTCCTTTGTCTTTGTCTGCATCTTTCTCATCAAGCTCCCTGTCCACAGGTTCAGTTTGTGTCATCTGGTTCCTGGTTTAGGCCACAGGTTTTTAAACAAATGAAGCTGATTAGTTTAGTCACATACAGTGGGCCTATAACTGAAACCAGATGAAAAGATACCATGATTTTAAAAGGCAAAAATAAATCATGTACTGCGTGATTATGATATTATTATGATAATGATTTCTAAATGGTAGGGTGCATTGATGTAGCCCATCTAATCCCCACGTATCTATGGAGAAGGGTTCCCGAGTTGTATAATGCTAAGTTTGAGTTTTCAAAATAAGTAATCCCCAGGTAACACTTTAATGGAACAACCTTAAATGTACCTTCAGTAATTTGAGTCAGACACCAGGACATAAATGTAAGGATCTTTAGTTAGGAAAATGTAGTTAGGGAAAAGGTAGTTGAGTTTAGGGAATAGGGAATTAGAAAGTAAAATACAAATTGGCTTAAGGTGCAAAATAAAACACATACATTCACTATGTAGTGCAATAACCTTGGTTCTCTTCAAACAATCAATCAATACCTTCAAATGCAATAGTTTCACCAATACCTCAAAATAGTTAATCAATAATACCACAGTGCACTGTATTACCTAAGCCGGCATCTAATACAAATAAAACAAAACAAAAACCCCACCCACGTTGCAGGCCTGTTTACTGTCTGTAGATGGCGTCCTCACAAGGGATTTACTCACTGTTCAGACGTTACTTGTTTACACGTTGAATCTTCAAAAGACCGACGGATGATGCTCTTCACAAAACTGACTTTGATGCTCCGCTGACGAGTCAAAGGGGTCCACCCCTAGCTCCAGTCTCTCTCAACCACAGCTCACGTTGCTGGCTTAACAACACTACTGTATCGGCTAGCTTTGGCTAACTAGCCGTCCACTCAAAATACTGCGGGCCAGTACAGACGCACGCAGCTAACTTTAGCCAGCTAGCTGCTCAAACACTCACTGCAGAATGACACAGTCACGATCCTGCTGAAGGCACTGGCACACCACAGTACAGCTTTCAGTCCTCCTTGTAATGAGTTGTCACACGGGACTGTAAAACTCTCCAAATTAAACCGTTTGTTACGTTTCCTTTATATCACTTTTATCGTTCATTCACAACGTCTCTGATCTCTTATCACCGGCATCTCCTCTTTCTGAAGACAACGCGCGCTTGTTACTTCCCATCACATGACGTGCTAGGACACTCCTGATTGGCTCAACCACTCTGCTACGGTAAGTACAGATGGACAAAATACAGAACTTCACAGAAATAAAACCCAGTAAATATAGAATAAACCCACAGGTAAATATAACTCTCTCCGAGGTAGTTTCAAAGTAGGTAATAAAGGTATGTAATAAAAGTAAGTATACCCATTTCTTTTGAACAATAAACAATGTCACATTATATCAAAATCACTCAAAACTGTTACAGTATCTCTTTTTGGCATACTTCAAAATAACAGCATTTCAAATAATGTCTCTTCTTATTAACCCAAAATAATACCAGGGCTACACCCTCCCCCTTTTAAATGTCTGATGTCCTCATCAGACTCAATCAACGGGACTTAACTCAAACACAAAGGTTGGCATGCAAGCAAGCATACTTTTATTCTTCCCAATCTTAATAACAACCCCTCTATGGACAATAGTAAGGGGTTCCTCACTGGCCTTACCAGGCTTATCATAGGTAAGTCTCATAACTGGTTTACGCAATCTTTTGGGCCTAGTGTGTGTAGGAGGGCATCCTATATTAGTGCTACTAGACTGCCTCCTATAATCCTGATCACTTGAAACTGGTTCAGGGTCTGATTCGGTGTCAGGGATATGAGGCGTTTCTTCTCTCTTCGGAGGGGGTTCTGGCTCTGAAGAACTGTCACTTGCTGACTCCGAAGGACTGTCACTTGTCTCCATCTGGACTTCACTCTGGCCGTGAGGGGGCTTTTCCTTTCGGGACAAGATCTCTTCCAGGTAAGTACGGTAGGACCTACGCTGGGGATACTCCAGATCAGACTCTGATTCTGAGGATGATTCTTGTTGCACTGAGTGATCAGAGGTTTTGCGCTTACCCCGAACTTGTGCTCGAGTTCTGGGCTTGGATGGCAAATCTTCATCTTTGTCCAACACTGGCATTCGCACCAGTTCTCCGACAGGCAATAGATGATCTCGGTGCAGGGTTTTCAACTTGCCCATCCCGTTCTCAGGCTTCAACTTGTAAACGGGTAGGTTTGGCATTTTCTCTGTGACCACATAGGGAATGTCACACCAGCGATTCTGGAGCTTGTGTTTCCCAGTAAAGGCTAGGTTCTTGAGCAACACCCGGTCACCAGGCTCTAGGTTTTGACACCTCACTCTCTTGTCATAGGCTTTTTTGTTGCGGAGGTGTAGCTTGGTTGAGGCTTCTTCGGCTAGCTGATAAGCCTTCTGCAAATCTTGCTTCAGCTTAGTGACATAGGTTGAGTGTTGATGTTCTACTTTATCTTCAGGCTGGGTGCCGAAGCACACATCAACGGGGAGTCGGGCTTCCCTCCCGAACATTAGGAAGTAAGGGGAGTATCCCGTAGCGTCACTTGTGGTGCTGTTGTACGCATCAACGGGGGGTCGGGCTTCCCTCCCGAACATTAGGATGTAAGGGGAGTATCCCGTAGCGTCACTTGTGGTGCTGTTGTACGCATGCACCAGATGCACAACATGTTGACTCCACTGTCTTTTCTTCTCCTGGTCCAATGTGCCCAACATGGACAACAAAGTCCGATTGAACCGTTCCGGCTGCGGATCACCCTGGGGGTGATAGGGGGTGGTTCGGGACTTTCTTATGCCCATTATCTTCAGGAGTTCTTTGATCAATCGCGACTCAAAATCCCGCCCTTGGTCAGAATGGATTCTGGTAGGAAGGCCATAGTGAACAAAGTACTTGTCAACAAGGATTTTGGCGACTGTGAGGGCCTTTTGGTTCTTGGTAGGGAAGGCTTGGGCGTACCTCGTGAAATGATCAGTTATGACCAGAACATTGCTGATTCCTCTTGAATCTGGCTCCATTGAAAGGAAGTCTATACACACGAGGTCCATAGGCCCATTGCTGACTATCTGATGTAGGGGAGCAGCTTTGTGTGCAGGGGCTTTCCTCAGAATGCACTCTCCGCAGTTTCTGACATACTGCTCGACACTGGCAGCCATCTTCGGCCAGTAGAACCGGCTTCTTATCATGTCAACAGTCCTTTCCGCTCCCAAGTGACCAAGGTCGTCATGAAGGGACTTTAACACAACTGGTCTGAACTCAGCTGGCAGCACGAGCTGACGATTCTTCTCTCCAGACGGGCTTTGGCTCACACGGTGTAGTAGTCCGTCCTCCATGACCAACTTTGCCATTTGTCTCTTCATGGCTGAGATCTCAGGATCAGACTCTACATGATCTGGCCACTTCCCTTGCTTCACTGCATGGATGGTCGGCCCTATTACTGGGTCTTTTCCTTGAGCCAGGATCAATTCTTGTCTGGACAACTGGCCTAGTGTGTTCAGCTGCACCCGCGTAGGGAAGGCATACACATCTGGCACACACTCAGGGGATGCTCCAAGTTGCTCTACGTATCTGGGAGAGGCTTGAGGGGATCCCAGAACACCAACCTGCTGACATATAGACTTGACACCAGACTGGGATATACTTTTCCAGTCTGTATCCTCTTCTTTTGGCTCCATCCTCGACAACAGATCCGCATCAATGTTGTTTCTTCCAGGTCGGTAGAGGATATCGAAGTTGTAGACTGACAAATCCGACAGCCACCGATGTCCATGGGCATTGAGCTTGGCAGTTGTAAGGACGTACGTCAGCGGATTGTTGTCAGTGCGGACTGTGAAATTGGCTCCATAGAGATAGTCGTGGAACTTCTCCACAATGGCCCACTTGAGAGACAAAAACTCTAACTGATGTATGGGGTAGTTTCTTTCCGAAGAGCTCAGTTTTCGGCTGGCAAAGGCCACTGGCCTTAGACCTTCTGGGTGGGCTTGATATAGAACTGCGCCAAGCCCTGCGAGACTAGCATCCACGTGCACCACGTAGGGTTTGCTGGGGTCAGCGAAAGCCAGCACTGGAGCGTTAGTGAGACAGCGCTTGATGTGTTCGAATGCATCTGTGCACGCTTGATCCCATCTTTCTCCGAACGGTTCCTTCTCATCCAGGTAGACTTCACTTTTCCCTTTCTTTGGTTTCCTTCCCTTCTGTGTGGGAGCGTACCCCTTAGTCAGCTCCGTTAGGGGATGGACAATGGCTGAGTAGTTGTAGATGAATCTGCGATAATATCCACAGAAGCCCAAATACGATCTTAGAGTCTTTAGGTTTGTGGGCCTGGGCCAGTTGGTAACAGCTTCGACCTTGCTGGGATCTGTAGCGACACCATCTGCTGACACGATATGACCCACATATTTGACCCTGGTCTGACAGAAGACACATTTGTCGAGAGAAATCTTGAGACCAACTTCTCTGAGCCGGTCTAGGACTTTCAGGAGTCTGGACTCATGTTCTTCCAATGTCTTTCCAAAGATAATCAGGTCATCCAGATAAACGAGAACTTGGAGGAGGTTCATATCTCCGACTGCCTTTTCCATTAATCTTTGGAAAGTCGCAGGTGCTCCGGTAATCCCTTGAGGCATTCTCTCGAACTCATAAAAGCCCAGAGGACATATGAAGGCCGTTTTTTCTTTGTCCTCCTCCTTCATGGCAATTTGATAGTAGCCGCTCCTTAAGTCTAAGACAGAGAACCACTTGCTGCCGGTTAAGCAGTCCAGAGCCTCGTCGATCCGGGGAGTGGTGTACTGATCAGGGATTGTTCGACTATTTAGTGTGCGGTAGTCTATGCACATCCGCACTGCTCCACTTTTCTTCCTGACCACCACTATTGGGGAAGCGTATGGACTTCTGGATTCCTTGATGATGCCTACAGCCAATAGCTTCTGTATATGACTCCTCACATCATCGATATCTGCAGGAGCAAGGCGTCTAGAGCGCTCACGGAAAGGTCGCGTGTCTTCCAGGCGAATAGTATGCTCCACATCTTTTGCTAGCCCCACATCTAGTTCATCTAGAGAGAATACTTCTGCTCTCTCGGACAGTTCCTGTCTCAGTCTTGCTTTCCACTCTTCAGGAGCAGGGGAGTCTCCAAAGTTGAGCAGACTGATGTCAAAATCTTCAGAGACTGGCTGTTGCTTTGACATTGTGGTGACTACATCAGTGGGATACAGGCAGCCAACAACGGACCCCACAGGTATGGTTGTGTCTTTGAGGGATTCGTTCTGGAGGATGACTGTGAAACTGTTAAGATCAACTGCATGGCTTGGAATGACTATGGGCTGCAATAGTACTCCTGCAGGAAGGGGGCTTGTGGAGGAGGCTTCGACCATGAGGATTTCCTCCGGCAGTGCGTCATTGGCCTCGACTTTGCAAATGGCGTGACAGCTGCTTCCAGCAGGTATCACCAATGGACCAGGGCCCAGCCACTTTACAGATCCTACTTCCTCGTTGCTTTGGGGAAATCTTGAGGGCTCTGTGCAGGTTCTTTGAATGGCCATTGTTCGAGCCATACATGTCCCAGGCATGTCTTCACACAGCTGTGCAAGTCGTTTGGGCAAACTGGCTTTAGCATTTGTCCCCAGGATCACAGGTGTCTTGTCGGGACCTGCGGGGTCAGGGCAAATCAAGGCCAGGACTGAAACGGTGGTCGGAGCTCCTGTCACTTTCTTCGGAAACTCAATGTCGACCACTGCATAGCCAAGGTACAGGTAGCTAGAGTCACTTAGGCCCCATATATCCAATCTGCTCACTGGGTGGATCGGCACATCAGACAGGTGCTGCTTATACCAGGACTCAAAGATGATGCTGACACGTGAGCCACTGTCCAATAGTGCATCACACAGGTGGCCATTGACTTTTAGTGGCTCCAAAGACGGAGGCCCTATTAAGCCTTCTGGTAGATCGGTTGTCTTGTGAAACTCCAATGCACTCTTCTTACAGTCCACATTAGCTGTAGGCTCAGCACTGGCGGGCTGTGAGTCAGTAGTGTTAGCCTTTTTGAGAGCTCCAATAAGCTTCTGGATCACTTTGCTGGGGTTCTCAGCATTCCTGCACCTTCCTGCAATATGTCCATTCTCCCCACACCGGTAACAAATGAAGTCAGCTGAGTTAGTTGCTCCTCTTGTTGGGATGTTGGGTGCAGGACAGTTACTGGGTGCAGGACTGGTGCTGCCCACGGTCATCACTGCTGGTGAGGCCGCAGCTGCATGGAACATTTTGGAGTTCATTTTCTGGGTTAATTGCCTCACTTGCTTCCTGAGGGCAATTACTTCAGGGTCTTGACTAGTCTCTGTGTCTTCTGCTGGGGCAGAGGGTGTCTCAACCCTTTCTTCTTTGACTGGGTGAGATTCCGTTGCCAGTGTAGCGAACATGGACTTAATTTCTTTTAACTCCGCTCTCAGGGTTTGTATTTCTGATTGGGTTTCAGCCTGTGGTTTGGCATAGACGGTGCGTACAGACTGGTTTAGCTTAGCTTTAGAGGCTTCATACTCCTCTTCTGTGCGGATGTCTCGCAGCAGTTGGAGGAATGTTGGAGGGTTGTCCTTCTTTTCCCTCAGTCGTAACTGAATTAACATCAAGTCTGCACCTACTGCCCCTTTAAGTAGTTGCTCAATACGGGCTCTATCCATGCCGCTGGCTGGAAGACCACCGCGTTGTATGACTTTGGACAGACAGCGCTCTAATCTTCTTAAAAACTCTGACAGTTTCTCTCCTGGCTGCTGGCGCAGTAGACGGAAGGAGAAATATAAATCATCACCTGATTCAGCCAGTCCAAATGCACTCTCTAGTGCTTCCAAGCATTTCTCTGGGGTGACATCTGGTTCAGATATTCGCACAGCTTTGACAACTTCAAGTGCCTGCCCCTTCAGGCTTTCCATTATCCTCCTGCGTTTCTCTTTTGGTGGGCAATCACTCTCCTCCACCATCAAGTAGGCCTGCTCCATCCAATGGTCGAACTGCTCTTCCCCGGCTGGAGTAGGTACAGTACCTGAGAACACACGCAGGCGCCGATATCCTCCACTCTCAGGAGGTGTCTTTCCTGTTTTCTCTAGCAGGTCACCAACAGCACGGATTATTGACTCTACTGAGCCTGGGGTTGGGACTGCCTCTTGCCCTGTGTACAAAGCCTGCACGTCTTCCATAGACTTTCCCTCTGCTGTAAGCAGAGCACTCAATTTACTGTTAAAATCGTCTCCAGTGGCTTTTGGGCTCTCTGTCACTGTATAGATTGGCCAGGCTTTAGACTCAGAGCCTTCCGTAAAACACGCTTCAGGTGGAATAGACTGTGCTTCTGTCACCTTTTCTTTGCACTCACAGAGCACCATGAGCACATCTCCTTCATCATTTAGCATCCTGCCCCTCACGCGGACAGCTCCAAGGCACTTTATGCTCTGTAGGACTTCTTCAATGTGACTTATTTCTGTCTCTTCTGGGACAACAGTCAGGAGTGCGTAGGACTCATCCAGCCCCTCTCCCCGACACCAGTTCTTTAACTTTTTGGCAAACATTGTGATTGGGTTTTGACTGCTATTTTAAAATAAATTGGCAGGCAGGTAGCACTACTTACTTTGGTGTCTGCTCTTTTAAACCACATGGACTGGTAGTTTAAATTAAATTGACTTTTTTTTTTTTTTTTTACCTCCCCTTTAACTTTTTTGTTTTATTGGGAATTACAATGCATGAAATTATCTCAAAACAATAGAATCTCAGCAGTGCCTCCATATTTAGCCCATCTAATCCCCACGTATCTATGGAGAAGGGTTCCCGAGTTGTATAATGCTAAGTTTGAGTTTTCAAAATAAGTAATCCCCAGGTAACACTTTAATGGAACAACCTTAAATGTACCTTCAGTAATTTGAGTCAGACACCAGGACATAAATGTAAGGATCTTTAGTTAGGAAAATGTAGTTAGGGAAAAGGTAGTTGAGTTTAGGGAATAGGGAATTAGAAAGTAAAATACAAATTGGCTTAAGGTGCAAAATAAAACACATACATTCACTATGTAGTGCAATAACCTTGGTTCTCTTCAAACAATCAATCAATACCTTCAAATGCAATAGTTTCACCAATACCTCAAAATAGTTAATCAATAATACCACAGTGCACTGTATTACCTAAGCCGGCATCTAATACAAATAAAACAAAACAAAAACCCCACCCACGTTGCAGGCCTGTTTACTGTCTGTAGATGGCGTCCTCACAAGGGATTTACTCACTGTTCAGACGTTACTTGTTTACACGTTGAATCTTCAAAAGACCGACGGATGATGCTCTTCACAAAACTGACTTTGATGCTCCGCTGACGAGTCAAAGGGGTCCACCCCTAGCTCCAGTCTCTCTCAACCACAGCTCACGTTGCTGGCTTAACAACACTACTGTATCGGCTAGCTTTGGCTAACTAGCCGTCCACTCAAAATACTGCGGGCCAGTACAGACGCACGCAGCTAACTTTAGCCAGCTAGCTGCTCAAACACTCACTGCAGAATGACACAGTCACGATCCTGCTGAAGGCACTGGCACACCACAGTACAGCTTTCAGTCCTCCTTGTAATGAGTTGTCACACGGGACTGTAAAACTCTCCAAATTAAACCGTTTGTTACGTTTCCTTTATATCACTTTTATCGTTCATTCACAACGTCTCTGATCTCTTATCACCGGCATCTCCTCTTTCTGAAGACAACGCGCGCTTGTTACTTCCCATCACATGACGTGCTAGGACACTCCTGATTGGCTCAACCACTCTGCTACGGTAAGTACAGATGGACAAAATACAGAACTTCACAGAAATAAAACCCAGTAAATATAGAATAAACCCACAGGTAAATATAACTCTCTCCGAGGTAGTTTCAAAGTAGGTAATAAAGGTATGTAATAAAAGTAAGTATACCCATTTCTTTTGAACAATAAACAATGTCACATTATATCAAAATCACTCAAAACTGTTACAGTATCTCTTTTTGGCATACTTCAAAATAACAGCATTTCAAATAATGTCTCTTCTTATTAACCCAAAATAATACCAGGGCTACATTGATATAGACCTTTCTTCAAAGTGCATTACAATGTGTATTTTTGTATTACTGTATCGTCATTATGTGCAGGGCTCCAGACTGCGACCTATTAGTTCGCATATGCTACCTAATTTCTTACGGTGCGAGTTAAAATTTAACAAGGTCACTCCGGTGCTACTTGCAGGAGGACTCCCCGCCTCAGCCCTGAGGCACGGTTGGCTATGTTAGCGCATTAATGGTTAATAATAAAATATTACTTTCTGGCTCAGTCCGTACTTTCTGGCTCGTTCTGTCTCACGACTCACGTGGCTCAAGGGCGCCTGAGACGTCGCAGCCTCCATCGTCTCCACCTTAACCGAGGTGCTTTTTTGATACACTCAGACTGAAAGACGGTGGGGACGAAGGGAGTCCCGATTCTGAGAGTGAAGAGGACAGTGACAGGTTGGCAAAAGAGACTGGAGGGGAAAAGGAAAAAGTACTCTTTTCAGCAACAATGGCTGGAACAGTTCCCGTGGTTGTGATACGACTCGAGGGACAAACCATGGTGTTTGTGCTATTATTGCAGGAAATGTGTCCCGTCCCGTCCGTTGCTGGCAGAACACAATTTGTTATCGGGTCAACACAGTTTAAGGCTCAGTTCAGTCATTAAATTAGGTGGACAGTATGAGTCACTATGGCAGGGGTCTTCAACAGGGGGTCCTCAGAGTTACCACAGGGGGGTCCTCCAAATCTTTGTGTGAATTTTTTTCCCCTTCTTTTTTATATTAACCACTTGAACCCTAGAGTCCATATTCTGAGAACTTAAGCCGAAAATAGCCGATCTACAAGCTCACAACGCCTCGCGCTGCGAGGCGTTGTGAGCTTGTAGATCGGCTATTTTCGGCTAAGAGGTTTGGTGTTGAGGAGAAAAAGAGCAGACTAAGTACAGAGTGAAAGGTCAAGTTTATTAAGCATTGATGGTTCAAGTGGTTAAATATCTGGAAACACAAATTGACATGAATCCAAAATACACTGATGATTGTGCTGTCAAACGATGAAACTATGGAATCTATGACAAGATTGTGGGGGTCCCTGCTTCATCTCTCTCTCAACTAAGGGGTCCTCGGCCTGAAAAAGTTGAAGACCCCTGCACTATGGGAAGGGGGTGTGTCTCATAAAATGAATATCAAATATATCTAAATTCTGAATCAAGCAAGTTAAAAACTTTCTGGGATGTTCCCTAAAGTCCAATTAGACGATAAAATAACAAAAGGTTTTTTTGAAAGTGAAATATCAGTACTCAAATAAACATACAGATTACACCACTTACACCACTGATATATATGCCCTCGTGCCACAACTGACTGGGCTCTGAACATGTGTGTGACAGCTAGAGAGAGATAAGGCGCTGATAGCAGTTAGAGGGGCAGTTTAAAGGGCAAGACCACTTTGGCAGAGGTTTGGCTGGTGTAGTTCGATGCTGGTCAGGTGGGCATTATAGGACTTTTGGGCACCTCGATGTAACAAATAAAAAAAAAGGAAAAGAAAAAAACGAAATATTTGAAAAAATGGTCTTAAAGCTATACTGTGTAAGTTGCTCAACTAGTGGTCTGTAGCAGTATAGCAAACCGTGGTCGCGTCTGCTTTTTTCGCGGACCGGGCCTTCAGACCACCGCGTCCGCCTCGCCTCGCCGAGACGCATCCATAGAGGTCTCTCGTGTCCCTCTACGAGCAGCGGTTGGGGAGTTACATGCTAGACTTCTAGACCAGCGTAAACAAAGCTGTTGAAGCAAGCTATTTCCTGAAGAGACGCAAGATGCACTGTAATTGGCCGGTAGTGTATCATGTGTGTATGATCCGCAATGTGATTGGCCAACGTATACACAACATATACGGATGATGCAGATTACGTCATTTTTCCGCGAAATCCGGACCCCGGCAAGGATCATAGAGAAGCTGAAAATAACGGAGTGGGTGTTCTAAAACTTTAGCCATTTAACAGTTAGGACAATTTTAAGATTTGTTTTATAAAAAAGTTACATGGTATAACTTTAAGGCGAGACACTACAGGTGAATAGGGTAAAAAAAAACTAGCTACAACAATGAAACTTTTCCAGTTGATTTTTTGAATTACAAGTTTTCTGAAATTATATGTTTAGATATGCAAATGAGGCATTATATGCGCTAATAATGCCCAATTTGCATACTTCTCAGGTACATAAAGAATGGATGATGCCAGGTTCAAAACTATTGTTTCCCTTTCTTGACATATTAGAGACAAAAATAATTACAGAGGGGATTTTAGATATCTCTTTCTATCACTCCATAAATCATAAAATAGTGTCAACAGTCATTAAAAAAAAAACATTTTCGCCATGTGTTTAGTGATAAAATGTGATGTAAATCAGGCTATGAGTGATATATCAACAAACCGCACCACCCCCCCCTCCCCACACTTAACCCCTGATGCACAGAAATGCAAGGAATCATGTACAAACACAGACACACAATCACCCCCTAACCCCTTCCACCCCTCCAACCCCCCTCACCTCGCCCTTACCCCCTCCCCTCCAAACCCCCCAACCCAACCCCCCCCCCCCACCTCCCTCCCACACCCCCCCCCACCACCCCAGATGCACAGAAATAAAAGAAAGCATGTATACTAACACAGACACACAGTCACCTCCTTCCCCCCCTCCCCCCTCCTATCGCCCTCACCCCCCCACACCTTCACCCCCTCTCCTCCTCACCCCTCCCCTCCTCACCCCTCACCCCTCCCCTCCTCACCCCTCACCCCTCCCCTCCTCACCCCTCACACCTCACTTATCTGAAGTTTTCCTTGCTATCTTAGGGGAAATTTTACATTATTTTACATAAACATAAGGTGCTGTAAAGTAACACTGTATTTCAGGGGTGCTGTGGATGAAAATGTTGTTTACAGGGGTGCCCTGAGACCAAAGTGTTTGAAAACCTCTGTCCTAGTGTATACGTTCAAGTGTATATTCATATGTGACGTTCATGTGTGTTCACATGTGTGTTCAGCTCTATGTGAGAATGATGTCCTGTTGAACCACAAGTATTCAATTAATGGGCATGTTGTTCATAAAAATATTGTCTGATTTTCATTTTGTCCTATAAGCATGAGCAATATTGCCCAGTATTAAATAAAGTAGTTTTTTTACATGAATTTCAGCTAAATCATTAAAAACGCCTAGCTCTTTCAGTGTTTAATGTGATATAGCAAAGCAAGAATGCAAACATTTACCATATATATCATATGAATTGTTTGGTATTGAGTCAAAGTCAATGTATCATGATGATTTGTTAAGTTAACATTTATATTAGTGTTGTTTTTTTTAAACCAAATACCCCCCGGGTCAAAATGACCCGAACAGAACGAAGGTGTAGTGAATCTGAACAGAACTTAAGGGTTAAAGGGGGCGTGACACGGCCAAAACAGCTAATTATGGCTATCAAATTAGCATTTTTTTTTAATGATGTCATGTACCCCCATGTTAAATTATCCAATCAAATTATGCTGCCGACACGCCCATACAGCTACAGTAGCTGTATGGGCGTGTCGGCAGAATAGGCTGTTGATTGTACTGCATACTTTGAGCTCCACCCCCTTTCCAAACCGTTTCAACAAAGACCACGTGACCTACTGTACCATAATGTTAAATTTCGGCCGGTGTCACCACTCCTTTAAGTAAAAGTATCATTCAATACTGCAATTGTGTAAAACTACTCTGTCACAAGTAAAAGTCCAGAATTCAAAATTTACATGTAAAAGTACAAAACAATAAGCCCTATTCACGGCCCGCCCACTCAGAAAATTTCTCAGCAACTTCCTGGTGCTGACGTCAGTTTAGAAGGGGAAACTATAACAGAAATTGCTGGACTTAAAGCCATCAAATCATTATTTCGAACGGTAAAGTAAATTATAACGCTTTGTGCCTTTATACTATCTTGTGTTCTTGATCATACTAGCCGTATTTTATACTGTACTATTCGGAAATTGCATTAAATGCCCATGCTGAATGGGCGGGCCGTGAATAGGGCTTATTGGCATCAAAATGTACCCCCCAAATTACTTTTTTTTCCTTTTGATTACTCACGCCACGGAGACTTTCAGTTCCATAATATTTGTAGTTTTTTGTCGCATTCCTAAGACAATAATTTGATTAAAATGTATTTACCCCCATTGATTTCGTATGGGGACCCAAATAATGCATTCGGGTCCAATCAATGGGGGTATATTTACTATAATCAATTTTTTGTCTTAGGAATGCGACAAATACAACAAAATACAGTATTATTGAACTCAAGTCTCCATGGTGTGAGTCATCAATAGAACATTTTTCATTTTGGGGGTGAACTACTCCTTTAAAGTACAAAAAAAGTAGAAAGTACTCATTATACATTATGCCCGGATTCGAACTGGGAACCCTTCGGGAACCCTTCATGCTCTAATAACGGTTTCTCTACCCCTGAGCTATGCCGCCCCACATTGTAGAATGTCCAATTCACAATTTCAAAATGTATGTAGGGCAGGCCTGTGTAGTCTATAGACCTATTTTGAAAATAGCAGATCTACAAGCCCACAATGCGTTGCTCTTCAAATGACTGAAATGTATAGTCTATATGGCTGAAGTGGTTCATGTGTTTTGTAATAATCTAAATCTACAAAGTAAATAGTAACTAATGTTTTCATATAATTCTAGTGGAGTAAAAGTACAATTGGTTGTCAAGACGCCTAGACAGTAGTCTACATGACTGCCCCATGTCTCATGACTGAATACTGTTGTTAGGCCCAAGTCCCAATCCTGTGATTTGTGAAACTGTATCTATCCGGAGAAACACATCAAGCTTCACAGCAGCTTGTCCCAATCAGCGCTGTGAGACGGAGTCAGGGTTTAGTGTTATGTAAAACAGAACTGGGGTTCTTCCGAGGTAATCTGAACCAAGCTGGACCCAGTAGACAATAATAAAAAAGGGACTCGAACTCCGTGGAATCATGTGGATATTAGCCTATACAAGCAAGCACAGTGACCTTTCTGATCACAGAAATGTGGTGGTCAAAGTTGGTGATTGATGACAGTTGATACGTTCCTTGCACCATCACATAACATTAACAAAACAAAACAAAGGTTGTATGTTTGCATATTAAGGTTTAATGAGATGTAAAGACCAAATCATATTAATTATTTGTAGGCTACTGTGTGGCGGCGGCGGTGTGCAAGCAGTTCACTTGCGGCCACTTTATTCGCAAAAATAAAGTGGGAAGTGAAAGAAGCCCAGCTAACATAAAATGGTGTAATTATCAGACAGTTGGGTGCACATTGCACATACAGTAGGCTATATGGAAACACGCATGTGACGTTCATTAGAATATGGCCAATAATAAATTAATTATTAATTGGCCGGCATAATATAATCCTGGCCCCAAAATTGCCTGGTGAAAACCCTGGTTCAGTGTCCAGGCCAGTCTGTGATGTCAGTACTATGACGTCAGAGTATGACGTCAGTGATGCCTGCATTCAGATGGTCAGACGGACATTTGCTAAAACGTTTGACTTGAGTTGAGTTGAAGGAGAGGAGCAGTATTGGCCTGCAAAGAGGATGCTCATGGTGGGGTAGCACACTTCCAACCTAGAATGGCAGGAGTGGCGACAGCTGCCTCAGTGCCCTCCTCGTTCACTTCCACAAAGGCCTTGTGCACCACCTCGGTAAGAACCAGGTTGTTGGCTGGAGACATGCCGGAGAAGTCATCACTCTTTAATTAGTGCCTGGGTTTGATGCCTGGGGATCTCCATATATGGGCATAAGGGGGTATCATCTGGGAATACCCGTACTGTATATGGACATTTTATTTATTTTATCCTTTATTAATATATATCCATATACATATATGGACTTAATATTAACGTTTTCGGGGAAGGTAGAGTGTAAATCAGAGTAAAGCAGGGGGCCTGGGATTGATGACATCAGAAATCTATATATGGGCATAAAGGGGCCTTTGTTTCTGGGAATGACCATATATGGACCTTTTATTATATTTTATCCTTTATTAATAATAAATATCCATAAATATCCATCCATATACATACAATATTATGCCCATACATGGAGATCCCTATCTGAATAAGCCACAGATATGGGCATCTGGCCAGTGATCGATGACATCAGGGATCTTCATATATGGGCATGAAAGGGATACCCATATCTGGACTGATTGACACAGTATGGATATCCAGGGTTTGATCTTTGATGAGATGATGTCACATGATGTCAAGGACGGACAAGCTGCGACATTTCTCATGGTATACTGCGACCTTCGGTCGCAATTATCCTGTACTTTTTCAATCTGTTTTCAGAGATTCATACAGGCTCCGCTTGTCTCGTTTACACCATATGAATCTCTCAATCACTCTCCTCTTTGTCTCTCTTCTCCCTTGAGTTACAGTCCTTACGAAATAAGGCTACAAAATACGGTTGCGAACACTGCACCTACAATGAAGCCCCAAACTAATGACGTGCCATTAATAGGGGAATGTGGAGGTGGTATGGGTTGGTTGGTGGTCCCATCTTGGTTTGTCTTCAGCTCTATTGATTCAATTGGCTTCTTGTGGCGTTCAAGTTCCTCCTGGTGGTA
Source organism: Nannobrachium achirus (assembly GCF_963921795.1). Lineage (NCBI taxonomy): Eukaryota > Metazoa > Chordata > Actinopteri > Myctophiformes > Myctophidae > Nannobrachium > Nannobrachium achirus. Next base: position 60,493,028 of record NC_137814.1, read on the forward strand.
CTTCTTCTTCTCGGATATGTCTCGGATGTTCTGCAGCTGCTCCTGTTCCTTACGCCTGAAGTGCATCTCCTCCTCAGCAGCCTGCTTCTTTCCAAAGGCTCCACCTGCCGCTCTGACAGATCCACCACCCCCTCCACCTTTTCCTGCACCTTGACCCATTTCACCCATCTGACCAGACAACATCCTTAAGTCTGTGCTGATAACGTTCCTCACATTGGACCTCAAAAACCTTGCCATGATCACTTACTGTACACTTGACCTCTCTGTCACAACAACTTATATAGGCAGACCGAGCTCAGGTGTGATGTCACAACCAACATAAACCGTTGCCGCACAACACCGATTTGCACAGACGCTTTCCTGCATTTAGCATTGTATACCAGTGGTGGAAAGGATATTAACATTTTTGAACGGTGCTAGTCTGGTGCTAACCGCTCCTGTGTCCATATGTCCGTCCGAATGTCCCACAAAGCTTGGCATTGGCCAAGCTTCGCCGGACGTTTTGGCATGTATGTACACCAATCACGAGCTTAACGAATTTAACTCATAAAAGGAACCGCTCAGTTCACACTGGGTGTGATTTTGAGCGGTGCTAACCGCTCCTACGTCTAGCTGGCTTTGTGAGTAAGTCCCTATGTCTCTATGTCTGGGCTGTACGAGACCAACGTCACCCGAGACTAACATCATAGAAAGTACGCAGAGACAGACATCACCTCAGCTGATGTCACGGACAGAACGGCCCATACAAGGAGATATGCACGTGTGTCGTGTTTGATAAGCACAGGTGCGATTCTTTACGGTACATCATTATCAGACTTAATTTTATCCTTGTGTATGCTATGCCCCAAAAGAACGGATATACAGGTTTTGTAGCAATAGAGGGTATGCGTGCAACATGACATCATCATCTGAGTGGCAAAAAACAGAGTCAGTAGGAGTCAGTAGGAATCAGTAGGAGTCATGAGGAGTCAGTAGGAGTGAGGAGGAGCGCTTCCAAACTCCAATGCGTCATGTTGCTTTATGTGTTGCCACTCAGTTTTGCCATTGAGTGGCATATGATATGATGCATACCCTCTATTTGTAGCAATTGTAGAAATATTAGACCTAGTTGTCAAATGTTTGTAAGCATGTTGATCATGTATTTCTCTTACCCAAGACCATTTTTAAATAGTTTATTTTTCAACATTTTCCGAAAAAATGGGTTGTAGTGTCCGAATATCTAGACGCTGAAAATAGGGGTTCTCATTATTAAAAAAGATCCCCCCAACCTTTCCCTCAAGGCAGATGTTTGGGTTTAAGTTTCTCTAATGTTTGTATGTAATGTTTGTCTGTTATGTTTCATTTGATAATTTATGTCTATTCACAGTCTGTTATGTCATGTGTGATAAAAGGAAAGGAAATTGTATACTGATAAAAACAAAGGAAACTAAAAAATAATAAATTGTATACAAGGTAAACGTGATGAATTGCTGAATGAAGGGCAATAAAGAAGTAAAAAAAACAAAAAAAACAACAACATTTAGCTGAAATAATGTTTTATGCATTTATTTCCCTCATTACTTGGCTGAAAGAGATATAGAAAGAGTTTCTGATGTTTAATTTTGAATAAAAAACGGTAATAAATGTGGTAAGACATATCCGAAAAGGCAGCCGTCTTTACATTTTGAAAATTACGCGGCTAATGTGATTTTTCTAAAGAATCACCCAAGAGGTACACTCTGTCGTCACATTTTAATTGGTGTTTATTTCCAGTACCTCAAGTATTATTGAACTCTTCAGTTTCCATAACTGAAGTATCATTGAACTCTTCAGTTTTAGTCAGGCGGAAATTCTGGAAAAAGGCCTTCTATAAGCAGGTTAGAGGCATTTGGGGGTAAAAGTGGGTAACCAGGCCATTTTACATAATTCAGGGGTGCAGAATCTGAAAAACCTGGTTACCAATCAAAATTTTGAGTTTTTGACCTTCTAATTTGCATAACAAAGTGGCTACCGAATTGTACATTTTGAACTATTTATTCAAGCAATAAACTTTTCATTATTTTATCATATAATCAGGGTTTTGCGAACACCCAGGACAGTTTTTGAGTTGCTTGATTCAGTTTATATTTAGATATTCAGTTTCCAGAACTGAAGTATTATTTGCGGCTCCGTTGCACAGGTCACTTTCACAGCAGGTCAACGCCGGCAGGTCTTCGCCGAACACAATCGAACACACTCCAAGTGATGGAATGCAGCCCTTCTGCTCTAAAACTCCTTTCTCTGTCAACACACACACACACACACACACACACACACACACACACACACACACACACACACACACACACACACACACGGTTACACATCGGCACTCCGAAACATCACTATTCCGACCACCTAAACCTAACCTTACCCTTAACCCTAACCCTAACCTCAGTAAAACTAACGCTGGTGAATGCTAACCTGCCGACGCTGGTGAATGCTAACCTGGTGAAATGCTAACCTGCTGACACTGGTGAATGCTAACATGGTGAAATGCTAACCTGGTGAAATGCTAACCTGCCGAACGCTGGTGAATGCTAACCTGGTTTTTCAGAATGGAGAACTGTCACCCCCGTGACAAACTCTCACCAACCAGCAATGGGGGCAGTGGTAGGTAACCTTAACGGAAAAATCCGGACTACCCATTTTCTTCCCTCAATCTAATAGAGGGTATATGCACGTGACATCATATCATACCCGGAAGTTATGCGGAACGCCTACTGAGTGAAAAAAAATATATATACTTTGTGGCCTTGAACGCACAGAAATGTCCTATCTGATTGCATTAAATGGCATTAAACAAAACTCACTTTGCCACTTGATTTGCCACTCGATTTCCCATTCACTTTATGCATGCGCATAACCTCTATAGCCTATCCCAGAACGAGTGGTAGAGGCTTTTATTGTATTGTATTTTTATCCCCAGTCCACCGCAGCTCCAATCGCGACTGGTGGGTTTTATCGGTAAATCGCTTATTTCTATCGCTTGGGGAACAAAGAAAATGTAGATATGTATTGTTCTTAAAGACTTCACTCATTCTCTACCAGAATCTAGAATTTAGATCATCTGCGGACGTGAGTGGAGCCACCGTGTGTAACAGGGACGTGCAGAGATTGTTAGGGGCCGAAATGTATAAAAGGGCCTTTTGGTGAAAATATCTGTGATACGTGTTACCACACTAAAGCATAATCAAGTCAATACTGGCAATACTTTCAACATAAGATGCTGTATTCAAGTTCAGGAGAGTTTGGACAAGGCAATTATCTTGAATGCTGCCTTCAGGTATGGCATGGAAAGAGGACATTTGCATTTCTTTCACCATAGTAAAAACTGCATTCATGGTCTGGAGAGGGCACTTTTTACAGACAGATAAAAGGGCAGGGACTCAAGCCCCCTTTGAGGCCTATGTGTGCACGTGCATGGTGTGTAATAGGACGTCCAAAGATCAGTGTCGACCGTGTATGGGAGGATCTCTTGTCTTCTTCTTGTCGTGTCCACAAGACAGTCAGTTACAAGGCTTGGCTAGATGTGGTTCAGCCACAACTGAACACATTGCTGTCCCTTCTCATTAAACTCTGCCAAGTCCGATGCTGTGCATGGCTGTTCCAGCAGGGGGCATATCAGGAGGTGCTGCATGGTTTGCTGTTCAGTGTCACAGTCACACACAGCATCCCCGTCATTTAAGTATCCCCATTTAGCGAGAGTGGCTTTTGCGCGTCCAACACCAGATCTTATTCTGTTAAGGCATTTCCACACTGCGTACTTGGTGTCTGCTCCAGGGGGGAGTGCCTCGCTCGCCTTTAGCTCCATTGTTGTTGCTGGTGGCAGGTTGTTTAGTCTTTCTTCCCACTGAGTGACTCTTTCACTGCTGATGCTCTGTGTTCCGAGGGGCTGGACGCTCTTCAGGAAGCTTTTCCTGGATTTAAGGCGGCTTTTGGCTGGCACATGGCCGAAGAGAGGGTGTCTTTGGTCATTAGACTGCTGTTGGCGCTCTTTTTTGCTTGCTGCATTTCGTCGTATCTCTGGTGGGGCTATGCCTGCCAGGATGTACAGACGGTCTGTAGGTGTAGATTTCAGGCAGCCTGTGATAAGGCGGCAGCTAGCATTGAGGGCGGGATCCAACTTCTTGGCATGGGCAGATCTTTCCCATACTGGGCATGCATACTCAGCAGCTGAGTAGCAGAGAGCTTGTGCGGTTGACTTTAGAGTCTGTGGGTTGGCACCCCAGGTTGTGCCAGTGAGCTTACGGATGATGTTATTCCTCGCACTCACTTTACACTTGGTCTTCTCAATGTGTGTCTTAAAAGAGAGACATCTGTCCAGGGTTACCCCTAGGTAGACTGGGTGCTCACAGTGTTCAAGGGGGGTTCCTGACCAGTTGACCTTCAGTTGGCGCTTGGCTTCCCGGTTTCTCAGATGGAAGGCACACACCTGTGTCTTAGATGGATTTGCACGAAGGTGGTTCTCTTCATAGTACGGTGTTAGCTCTGCCAGAGCGTTCGAGAGTCTGTCTTCCACAACTTTGAAATCGGTGGCTTGTGCACCTATACCAAGATCGTCTGCATAGATGAAGCGACGAGTGTCTGCACTTTTTGGCTGGTCGTTGGTGTAGATGTTAAAGAGAAGTGGTGCAAGCACACTTCCCTGTGGAAGGCCATTCTTGAGTCTTCTCCACCGGCTTTTCTTTCCTCCAAGCTCAACAAAGAAGTGCCTATTTTCAAGCATGCTTTCAATCAGCTCTGTCAGACGGGTGTCTCTTGTGATCTCCAGGATCTTGCTGAGAAGACGTCTGTGGTTGACTGTGTCATAAGCAGCTGAGAGGTCAACAAACACGACCCCGGTTACCATCCCTTCCTCATAACCGTCTTCGATGTACTGGGTGAGGTTGAGTACTTGGCTAGTTGTCGACTTGCCAGGGCGGAAACCTGCTTGTTCAGGGATGAGGTGTTCATCAACAAAGGTACCAATTCTGTTGAGGATCAGACGTTCAAAGAGCTTGTAGGTGTGACTCAAAAGTGAGATTGGTCTGAAGTTCTTGGGAGCGGATGGATCTTTACCAGGTTTCAGCAGTGCTATAACGTGGGCTTTCTTCCAGATGTTAGGGAGCTTGTGTGTTGTTAAGCACTCATTGTATAGCTGTAGAAGCCAAGTCTTTGCCTTGTGACCGAAGTGCTTGATCTGTTCAGTAGCGATTTTATCCAATCCAATTGCCTTTCCTGGTTTGAGGAGAGAGATTCCCCCTTCCAGCTCTTCCATTGTGAGCGGCCTTGTAAAGGTAGGGTCCTCGTTGTATTTCTTACGGTTCAGCTTGGTCTTTTTGCCTCTCTTTCTACTCTTTCCATTTTCGAGCAATTGGTTGGCGACTTGGTTGGCAGTGACTTTTGGGTGCTGAGGAGCTGCTTTGGGATCACCCCGTAGCTTGTGAATAAGTGTCCATGCTTTCTTGCTGTTTTTGGACATGTCTGTGGACTCAATAAGAGCATTCCATGTCTTGCTTCGCTCTTGGGCAATGCTTTCCATCACCTTCTCGCCTTGGGCGGTTGTTTCATCTGAGAAGGGATTGGTTTCAAACATACCGACGTAGTCGTCATATAGTCCTGCACAGTCCTTTGAAAGTCCTGGAATGTATTCAACTCTGCAGCCTCGTGGGATAAATTTCCGAGCAGTTTTCAGCACCAGGGTAGAGAATTGGTCGTAGTTCTTGCTACCCGGCATTATATTTTTGATCTTCTCTTCCAGCTCGTTGGTGAAACCTTTCCAGTCTGCTTTCTTGTAGTTGAAACGCCTCTTAAAGGGCACAATGGTTGGGACTACAGCCGCATTGACTAGGATCCCAATGGGACGGTGTTGGCTTGATGGAATAGGGTCCAGCACAGTCTTTTTACACAGTCCAGCGATGTTACTTGTGACCATGGTGAGATCTGGATTGTAGCCACGTTTCCAGCGGGCACTGAAAAATGAGGGTGGTAGCTTGGGGTCATGGATAAGACTTAGTTGGTTGGTATCCATCCAGTCCTCTACTGCTTCTCCATCCTTGTTCATTTCAGAGTACCCCCACTGGGTACTGTGGCTGTTGAAGTCACCAATAATGATCTGTGGTTTGCTGTGTACTTTGGGGATTGGCTGGGGAAATATAAAGTCTACAGGTGGTGGTTTATAGACAGATGTTACTACAACACTGCTTAGCTCAACAGATAGGACTTCAATATCATGGTCATCTGACATGTCTGTAGCTTCTATAGCTAAGCCTGTTTTTACAAATATAGCACTGCCGTACTGCCGGTGAGGTCGCTCAGTGGCCAGGACCATTCCAGGTATGGTGGGGCGGTTGTTTTCACTCCCTCTGTGCGTCTCTTGCAGGCAGAGAACGTCACAGTGTTGCTTGCTGCATAAGTCGGCTAAGATGTTTTGTTTTGCAGAGGAGAACCCTTCAATGTTCACAGATATGACTGACAATGCCGGTCTTGAGGAGGTCCCTCGTTTCCGACATCGGCCTTTGTGTCTATCTCCAGGCATGATGTTTTCTTTTGGTGCTCTGTGGTTTTGTGGCTTGTAGCTTGCAGCGTTCAGCGTAGCTTGTAGCGTAGCTTGTGGCTGTCTTGTATCTTGTAACTGTTGCTTGTGGTGGTGGAAGGATTAGCAGTATCTTGTCGATCTAGTCGATCTAGTTGATCTTGTCGATCTCGTCAATACTCCCAGGGCCGCGACGTGGACGCTCCTTCCATGGCCCTAGGATCTCTTGTAACACTGGGCAAACAAACTAAGTGACAGCGATAATCCATTCCATTGCACGGCTTGTTTGAATGTGGCTTGTTTACAGCAAAAAACATTAGATAATCGACCTTTTACGGACGTCAACAACATTGACCGGGATGTAGATCAAAAACTCCAGATAGCGGGAACCGGATACTGGTGATTCAGAGCCCGGGCAAGAGCGAGAAACAATAGACTCGTAAAGACTCATCATTGGTAGTGGGGGCCTTATAAAATGATGTATAAGACTCGTCATTGGTAGGGAGTGAGTTAATGGATCTGAATCCAATGAGATGGCAATTAGAATTTCTAAAGGGGCCTTTTGGTGAAAATATCGAAGATAGCAGACCTCCAAGCTCGCAACGCGTCGCAGACCTTGGAGGTCGACTATTTTCTGTTCTTGATACCACACTAAACTTAAGCATAATCAAGTCATTACTGGAGATGTGGCATAATGGCATGGATTTCTACACAGAGAGGGCAATTCGTTCAACATAAGACGCTGTCATTCAAGTTCAGGAGAGTTTGGACACGGCAATTCTCTTGAATGCTGCCTTCAGGTATGGCATGCAAAGAGGGCATTTGCATTTCTTTCACCATAGTAAAAACATGGTCTGGAGAGGACACTTTTTATAGACGGGTAAAAGGGCAGGGGATTAAGCCCCTTTGATGTCTAAGTGTGCACGTGCCTGGATAACAGGCAATGTTGACCAAGTTGACTTTTGTTTTCTTCTTTTCTTTTACATTTTCAATTGAGTTGTGCATATTTAACAATAATGTAACTCTTGAGTGCGTAAAATTATACTTTTCATTTACACCCTCGAGGGTTAAAGATCTATAAGGGTCCATTAGGTCAGTGGGATCTCAACCTTTTCAGGCCGCGACCCTTTAATTGGGAACCCCTCCACATCTAAGAGTTGAGGCATTACATTTTGTATAACACGGTTCTATTGTGAAAATAGCAGATCTAGGCCTACATGCTACATACACACACAATCATTGGGGGACCCCCCCTGGGTTGAGAACCACTGCATTAGGTTACCAACTCTCTTTCAAACCCCTCGAGGACCAGAGGTGGTTGAAAACCAGCTGTACTAGGTCCAGGCACATGCTGGGCCAGGAATGAACCGGCCGTTCGGGAGTTGTCCCGCTTTTCCCAATGGCCAGCACGTCCCTGACTAGGTCAGTCAGTAATTTACTTACCTTCCACCTCTGGAGAGCTGCTTGTCTGAAGGTGCTCGTCTGAAGATGAAACCGGATTTTCACATCTGTTGAGAATGTAAAGCACTTCCACGTTAACCAAGACACAGGGGAGGGAGGACAATCTGCTATCTTGGTGCAGTCATCGTTGGTTGTATCCGTGTCGGTCTGGTTACAGGAGTAGCATCTCAACGCAGCGGCTAAGACGACAGGTAGACGACATGAGACAGTTAGTTTTAATTTGTATTTAGAGTTTTGCTAGTTTTTATTTGTTTTTTTATTTTTTAAAACACTTGGTTTTAGTTGTTTTCATACTTTAATTAAAACATCACACACAATGTGAAGTGAGCGGTGGTCGTGCTTGCATAACGTCTTCAGACTAGAATTTGAGTCTAGGATGTACAGGCTATGCTACACACACACGTTTTGCTATGGCAACGCTGAGGAAAAAAGGCTACAGACACACGCACAGCCACTCTATGGAGTGGTTTACCAGCAGACTCTATTTGGGTGAAGAGAGAAATAATAATGATAATAATGATAATGTATTTACCTTCAGTCAGCAGCATGCAGCCCAGGGCCAGTGTGATCAGATGCATGGTGTACAGTAAGTGTACAGTAGGACACAGAGGATCAAATGAAGGACGGGGCAGCGGAATGGCAGCTCTTAATACTTCTGAGAAGGGGGCGTGGTGTTGGAGATTTTTATAAAATGTAACTTTTGTTTTGTCCTTAAGGTAATCAGGAGGTCATGTCATTGGATTAGTCATGTCAGGGTGTTTTATTTTAGGCTTGAGAACAACTGTTGTGTGAGTCACTCCTTCACCTGTTACCAGAATGTCATGTCCTGTCTAAAGTATTCCTGACTAAGAACCTTATATGGATGTTTGTTAACTCAACTCTGCTTTATTTTAAAGTCTCTCTGAAGTGTATAAGAGGGCTGTATAACCTGTAAACTGGAGTTGTAGGCTATACCAGATGGGTGTAGTGCTGTCAGCTCGGAGCTCCTTTTTGAATAAATATTGATTGTGTTTGAACACTTCTCGAACCTTTCTTTTCTCAGTATATTTTTATGCAATAATCATAGAAATCTACGACATTTTGGCGTCCCTGGGTGGATCCTGTCTTCTGTCCGTCCACATCGTCGGACCTTCCCGGATCTGATGCAGCTACAGGCAAATACATCAGCTCCAAACGGTTGACGTGCCGTCCGTGGACATTCAGAGGTGTTGGATGGGCAGAGAACAGGGTTCAATAAGTTACGAGAGTGTTTCAATGCAATCTGTTGCATGTACTTAGAAAGGCCGAGACGTTTAAGACGTGGTCATTAATTGTATTGCATGAACAAATTTAAATAGAGATACCTTGCATGTTTTAGAAGGTATCTGCCGTATTACTCGGACGAATTCTGTTTAAACGTACAGTACCTGTGGAATTCAGGGTGCTATTTAATTATAGCTCCACGTGGGAACCGTGGTAGATGAATAAAGCCTTGCATGTCAAAGGTTTTATGCCGTACATCCGGACGCTTCTGGTTAAAAATACAGACCTGTGCAAATCAGGGACGGGTGGTTATCGACGGGGACTCGCTGTTGGCAATAATCATTCCGGGTTATTATTTAAATGTATAACCTGTAAACTGGAGTTGGAGGCTATACCAGATGGGTGTAGTGCTGTCAGCTCGGAGCTCCTTTTTGAATAAATATTGATTGTGTTTGAACACTTCTCGAATCATTCTTTTCTCAGTATATTTTTATGCAATAATCATAGAAATCTACGACAGTGGAGAGGACTCAATGTGGTCATAATGATTCAGGTTCAGGCACATCAAAGGGGGCTTGAGCCCCTGCCCTTTTACCCGTCTGTAAAAAGTGCCCTCTCCAGACCATGAATGCAGTTTTCACTATGGTGAAAGAAATGCTAATGCCTTCTTTCCATGCCGTACCTGAAGGCAGCATTGCCTATAGCTTGTCCAAACTCTCCTGAACTGAATGCAGCATCTTGTGTTCAGTTCAGTTTGTTAATTTTTTTGGACAGTACAATACAATTGGATGTCTGATATCAGTGCATCTGAACATAGATAGCATAGTATCAAAAGAGAACTAGATATACTGTTCCTGCGAAACAGTGTGGGCTCGCGTGTAACACCATATATGGGCACACAGATCTACAGAAAGATAATACAGAAAGAAAAGTAAAAGGCACAGAGTCCATTTGACAAGTGTCCAAGGTGCCAAAAAAGGGAATGGGGAGAAGCATGCTGCTTATCGAGCCCTACCCCTGGCTCAGTCTCACAGCAAAAGGTAATCAGTATTCATCAGTATTCACTTGATTATGCTTAGTTCATTGTGGTATCACGCACTGAAAATAGCCGACCTCCAAGCTCACAAGGTGTCGCAGCACGACGCGGTGTGAGCTTGGAGGTCTGCTATTTTCGATATTTTCAGCAAAAGGCCCTTTTAGAAATGTCTCTGTCTGTGTTGATTTCGGCGACTAAAACTGTGACTAAAAATGTTTGTCGACTACCTGACGAAAACTAAATAAAGACTAAGCTGTGATGACTGAAACTGTAAGACTAAATATATTGACAATTTCATCAACACTAAATAAAACAATAGAAAATAGACTAAAATGTTAAGTAGGGGCTAGTGGAGAGGATATCCAGTAGAAGCTAAGACAAGTCATTCATTCTATATGCTTGGTTGTGTGTAGGGGTCGTTGCATACCGTTATAAGGAGCCTAACTAATTTCGGTTCGGGAGTGCTCCCCGACCCGAAATTATTTAGGTTCGGGGGGAGTTCATCCATACTTTATTAACGGCTAGTGCCGACGTCGCTTGTAAATATTGGAGGTCCATGGCATGACAACGTTAGTGGCCGATACATGAGCGTTGCAGGGCGAATACATATCTGACTGACTGACCCTCGCGCTGCAAGCTGAATGACTGGAAGTCCATTGAGTAGCATCAGCAGGCAGCAGCGCCAGTGACGGGGACACAGGGTCTCTTCCATAGGTCTCTTCTCTCTCTCTCACTCACTCTCACAAACACTCGAACTCTGTCGAAAACATTTAATCTACAAGCTCACATTATAGACGTGCCACGGCCGCCTCTCTTGCTGCATGCATATCACCACGCAGTCACAACTCGTCGTGGAAAACCTATCAACACGGAACATTAGCAAAGGTGTGTCTATGCTTTTCTTTTCTCTTTAAGCTCTTCTTTCCTCTTGAAAACGGTCAGCGACTAGCGAGCTGTGTGTGTGTGTGTGTGTGTCACGCGCGCGCGCGCCTCCACTCTCCAGCCAGAGTGAGTGAGAACCAACCAGCTGACATGTATCCGCTATGCGACGCTCTAATCACGGCCACAAGCATTTGGAAGCTCGGCGTGTCTCCCTCCCAAATTACCGCTGCTTCCTTGGCTTCATAGCCGAGGAAATGAACTTGAAGCCGGGCTGAATGAATGAGAAGACACCGCTTAGTACCGAAATTAAGTCGGGAGGTCACAACATTTTGGCAGCACCGTGGAGCCGAGTTTAGTCGGTTGACGCCCCCCCGAACCGGGGACGACGACCCATATTTGGGTTTGGACAGTGCCGAACCGAAATTTGTTAGGCTCCTTATAACGGTATGGATCGACCCTAGGTGTGTTTGTGCGTCACACATGCGCGTCACACCCATTCATTGTGAGTACGGCAGAACACCCCCACTTTCATAAAAACGTGATCTCATCCCCCCCACCTTTTTTGCCGTAACCCTAACCCTACTTCTATTTTCAGGACAATTTCAAAATAAACATGTTGAATGATCGATTGTATAGATGAAAAAATTAAAATAAAGACGCTTCTGTGCAGAGAGGAAATGGCTTTCAAAGGACGCCCCTTTTAACTGTGGTCCACCTCTCTGTCGTCCGTGCGTACGGTGCGTCATGGACTCGTGGTGAAATGAACAACACAGGCATAAAGGAATATAAACAGAACACCAAGACAAGACCATGTAGGCTATAAAGGCATTAAGGAGAAGAGGACGATGCTCTGCTCCTCATCCTCACTCAGCACATGGTGAGTCGTGACTCGTGGCTATATTAGAGTTAGAGTAATGATGGATGCTATGCTGCTGGCTAATGTACACTGTTTGAGCTAGTGGCATGGTGAACCAGAACCACGGTTTCCATTCCAAACACTGGGGTCGGGACCAATGTGTGGGTCGCATCGCGGACACATTGTATGGGTCCTGAAAATAGCCGATCTAGAAGTTCACAACGCAGCGTGAAGCGACTCGTTGTGAGCTTGTAGATCTGCTATTTTCACTACTACTAGTTTGGGTCCCCTAACGTTTAGTTTATCTTGGTTCACGGGCTAAAACGTGTGGGAACCATCATGCTTGCTGTAGTAGACAGTGGTGTAAAGTAACTAAGTAGATTAACTGAAAAGCTTTCGGAACTGAATGATTATATGAAACTGGCACGTGTTGTCTGTCTGTTGGTACCAAGAAATCCATCTCTACTATTTTGCTGGCTGGTGCATGTGGAGAGGCAAAGGGAAAGTGTAGTGTGCCGTTCCCGATTGTGTTACATTTAGCAAAAAAATAAACTGCGGAAACCAGAATAAAACACGATCAAAACCGTATAAAACCGATAATTCCCGCGCATGAGGGCGCGACTATGTCATCCCCCCCACTATCTAAGACCCTATAACGCCCCTGGCGTCACGCTACGGCCTATAGTAGCGTAACTCTCTCCTCACTGGTCTCCCGGCATGTGCACTTAAACCTCTCCAACTGATCCAAAATGCCGCGGCACGACTGGTCTTCAACCAGCCTAAGTTCTCACATGTCTCTCCCCTTCTCCGCAGCCTCCACTGGCTCCCGGTTGCGGCCCGCACTGAATACAAAACACTGATGCTGACCTTCAAAGCAGCCAAAGGTATGGCTCCTCCATACCTCCAGAAGCTGATCAACCCCTACACCCCCACCCGGTCACTTAGATCAGCCAACACAGGGATGCTGACAGAACCCTCGCTCAAAACTCCAGGGCAAAAATCCACTCGTCCCAGACAGTTTGCCCTCCTGGCCCCCAAGTTGTGGAATAAACTCCCTGTCGCACTTAGAACAACGGACTCACTCGCTAGCTTTCGCCGTGGACTGAAGACTCACCTTTTCAGACTCCACCTAAACCCTTAGCACTACAGAAAAAGAATCAATGAATACATGAAGCTAGTTAGCATTTGTTTTTGTTTTTTAGGTTTTTTCAGAACTTTGATTATATTGTGTTTTTTCTAGATAGATATCCATTTGCATTTGTTATATTGTTGATGATGTACTGACATATTATCTTGTTTATTATTGTGATGTTATCTGCTTATTGTAAGTCGCTTTGGATTAAAAGCGTCTGCTAAATGCCTAAACTGTAAACTGTAAACTGTATAGTTCTACAGTTAGAGGTCAATACATGAAGTGAACTATTATAGCACCACCAAGCTCTGGTCCAGAGTGTCAGCTGCACTGACGCTCTGACAGGTGGGTGACTCAAAGACTAGACCAGGATTTCTCAGCCCCTATGACGGCTCAACTTCAGTTAAAATAAACTAAACTACTTCGCCAATCGCCACTCACCTAAACAAAGGTAGTTTTGCGTTGTTGAAAGTCTATTCTCCGCGGTGGGAACCCTCTCAGCACCCCACCCACTCTGTAAAATACATAATTTTTATCATGAAAGAAAATGCACCCATCTCGAGCCACCGCAGACACAACCCGGAAATAAGCGGCGGCGAGCCGGCGGTCATGTTGTAGATACTGTGTACCGCTTTGTGTGATTTTAGGGCAAAATGTGTTGGAGCGGTGTCCAAAAATGTGTTTGAAAAAATCGGCCTGATGGTGGCCTATGACAGAACCATGTTGAAGACATGACTCTAGACATTTTGCAAGAATCGGCCTCATGGTGGCGCAAGAAGAGGGCCATGTAAGAAATGAGGGGTGGAGGATGTGGTTTGGAGTGTGCATGCATAGTTTGGCATGGATATGGGCAACGGTGGCGGAGATATAAGTAGGGGAAACGTGTGACGTGACGTGACAGACAGCCGGTAAATTGTGTTCATTTGAGAAAATGACACGAAAAAATATTTTGTATTTAAAATACAGAAAATACTAGGCCTGAAAGTAGTTTGATACAAATTACATTACATTTGTTTCCATCCCAGCCAAATACAAAATACAAAATACAAAAAAGAATTTCAAATACCTTGTATTTCTCTCTCTCTCTCTCTCTCTCTCTCTCTCTCTCTCTCTCTATCTCTCTCTGACTCTGTGTATATGTGTGCGAGCATGCATGCGTGTGTGTGTGTGTGTGTGTGTGTGTGTGTGTGTGTGTGTGTGTGCATGCGTGTTAGCGTGCGTGCGTGCGTGCGTGCGTGCGTGTGTGTGCTTCTATCTTCACTATAGCTAGGACATACTGTAGCAGCTGTGATAGAGCACCCTCTACTGGTTCTGATGAATATTGAAAACACATTGTGTGTCACTGTGTTGGTAGCCACTATGCACTGTAGGCTAGTAGGCCTATTTCAGAATGGGTGAAGTGTTAAGTATTGATAATATCAAGAGCAGTGCTGGAATGCAACTACAGTAGGCTAAGTGCATTTACGCTATTACTGAAGTACAGTTTTACTTGATTATTTACTATTTACGTTTTTCGTTCATGCTCAACTACATCTCAGAGGCAAATATTTGAATCACCCCCATCGCCAGGTGCCGCACTCCCTCGCAGCCCCACCCCCAGGTTGGGAATGAACTGATATTGATGCAAAATAAATCTGCAACATTATTCTATATTAATTAATAATTGGAAATAAATACTATTATCAGGAACACACTGCTTTTCTCTCTCTCTCAGTACGCTAGACCAGTGGTGCTCAACCTGTGGGTCGGGACCCCCAGGGGGGTCCCCAAATTATTTCTGGGGGGTCCCCAGATGTTAAGCTTAATGTGAAAATTGTTTTCTCACTCAACAGTAAACAAACTAACATACAGTTTAAGTTTATAGACTAGAGGGTATCTGCACATTTCTGAAGTGACAATTTAAGGACTTTTCAATACCTCTAAAATGACATGTTAAACATTGGCCAAATTGTCAAATATTAGAGACGGAAATTTTGAAAATAGCCGATCTACATGCTCACAACACCTGAGCATGTAGATCTGCTATTTTCACAATAGAACCGTGTTATACAAAATGTAATGCCTCAACTCTTAGTGCTCGTAGGGTTGGGGGATCCCCAGTTAAAATATGATTATTTGGGGGGTCGCGGCCTGAAAAGGTTGAGAACCACTGCGCTAGACTGCAGTGGTGAGAGACAGCTGTCACTGTGATAGTCAGGGAAAATTAGCAGAATAACTATCAAATCTGGGAATAAATTCCTTACCAAACAATTTGTTCACCAATGTGTTCGTAAAGGTTGTAACACATCAAACAAAGATTGAAATTCAACATCCCTAGCAAACTGTTTGACAGCCAGGGTAATTCTGGGTCTCATTCACTTCCAAAATCACTTCCAAAAATATGCTTTAAGTGGGCTGTGAGGGGTCTAACTAGGTGTTTTTAATTATTCTGAATCCATTGCAAGCATTTGTTTTGCACGAAAAAACAGTCTTTGGGCTAAAAACCCAGCAGACAAACCAAATCAAACTTTGAACACACATCCATCAGCTCTACCAACACATCAACTAACTAATATATTGTGAAAAAAATACATTATAGGGCCGGATTTAGCCTTTGGCACTAGGTGGGGCAGGAAGAAATGACAGGGGGCGACCCCCTAAAACACCCGAAATGAATAGAAAATGAAGCATTTTGGCACACTTATACCTACAGTATAACACACGATACAAACACAACAGGTCTTACACCTGCATCAGGCTACAGCAGGGGTTCCCAAACCTTTTTTTGTCACAGGGCACCCTAGGAATATTGTTTTTCATCCGAGGCACCCCTACATTAAATCATCATTGTCGGGTGGAAACCTTGTATGTCCAAAACCTTCTCTTTTTGTGTTATCAAACATATAATTTTCCAAAAGTCTGTCTGTCTGTAACAGCGTTTCTCCTCAGTGGCTGGAGCAATTGATCTGAAATCGCATCACAATTAGCATATGAACACACCTGAAATAACTGTGAAGCCCGTTTGTCACTTTCACAAATCGTATGCTGTATATTAGCATTTCTATTTCTATACTATCTATTCTGCATCTAGCATGAGGCTTATCTATTCTGCATCTAGCATGAGGCAACATGTTTAACCTGCTGTGTGTGTGTGTGTGTGTGTGTGTGTGTGTGTGTGTGTGTGTGTGTGTGTGTGTGTGTGTGTGTGTGTGTGTGTGGGGGGGGGGGGGAGGGGGGTTGTTGTCCAAAAGTCATGCAGATCGGTACACAGTATCTCTGTAGCCATTAAACGGGTATTTCTTACATTGATGCTCCTACATTATTATCATGCAAGCACCAGTTAAAGTTACTTTTCATCCCTCATATACTTTGTGCACAGTGCACATCCTACACACTGCACATCATTTCGGAGCTCATATCTTTGAACGGGTAAGGGCTAGTTTTAATAGATTTAAAATAGTGAAAATAGCCGATCTACAAGCACACTGTGTGCTTGTTGATCTGTTATTTTCACTACTTGTGTGACACTTTTGTATGATGAAGTAGGGCTTTTATTTTACCAAAAAACATACACATTTGAAACTTGGAGATAAAGGTTTTTGCCTGGCTGGCAGTGACGTTATTCATCATTTTCACTCCCAGCACCTTATATTTATAGCATATTTTAGTGATTATGTTGCGTGGAAAACATTGAGATAACAGCCATTTTGGTTAGAACTGACTGAAAATAACTTTGTACTTCAAGTTTAAAATGATACTAAATATTTTTTAAGTGTACAAATAAATTCCAAATACGGTATTATCAAATTGTCTCGCGGCACCCCTGGACTGCCGTTGCGGCACCCCAGGTGCCCCGTCATGCACTTGTTGGCGTGTCTGTAACATGCTGTTTTACAGTGTGGGGTATAGCCGTGCGCATCCTGTTTTCTTCTCTTTTGGGGGAGCCCTATTGGTCCCACTGTTCCAGATCACAAATGTCTTGGGGTGGACTAGAGTTGAGATTGAGAATATGGTGTTTAGTTAAAATATGCGATGGGAAAATGTCTGCAGCAGTACTCTTTTCAACAGCATGCACAGATAAGGGTGTGTGTTTTTGGATGATGAAACGGTGTCGTTTGTTGGTGAGACATAACATTTCAAATAGTTTAAAATATATTTGACATTTTTGATTGTTGCATGCCATCATGTTTGGTGGGGCAGAAAGGGCATTTAGGGGGGCATTATTACCCTCGCCTATGCCTACATCCGGCCTTTTTAGCACAGAACTCTTCCACAAATCCAGTGGTTGGCATTATAACATGGTTTGTCGAACCATCGTTTATCATCTCCATTCCAAAACACAACCCAGTCTTCATCCTCCATGGCTACGATATGCTCACCACGGTGCCAGTGGAGAGAAGGAGCATTTCATACACACACACACACACACACACACACACACACACACACACACACACACACACACACACACGCACATGCACACTAGGGCATTAACGACTTGTGATTTTTGCAAGTCGACTCGACTCAGTAAACGTTGATTTGAAGTCGACTTTATCGTTTGATAAACAAAAAATCACACCGGTGTGAACTGAGCGGTGGTCGTGGAGGCTGCGCAACAGCAAAACAAATATATATATATATACCTGTATATATATATAAATATAATAAATATAAATAAATATTAAAACAATATTAAACAAAATATTAATAATAAAATGCATGTCACTCAGGCCGCCACTGGTATCCATCCTTATGTGTGTGTGTGTGTGTGTGTGTGTGTGTGTGTGTGTGTGTGTGTGTGTCTGGTGTGTCTGGTCTGGCCTGAACAACAGCGCCCCTCCCTTAACATGTGTGGTCAAAAAAGGTACTGTAGGCTACATACAGACAGACAGACACGGACGGACGGACGGACGGACGGACGGACGGAGACAGACAGACCCACACACACGGCCACGTATAGGAGCGTTGTGACCACCGCTCAAAAAAAAACATAAATTTTAAGTGTATAGAGTGTATCTTCAGATTTCTAAAGTGCCAATTTAAGGACTTTTTAATACCTCTAAAATGGCAAATTAAACCATTTGTCCAAATTATCAAATATATAGAGGCAGAAATTGTGAAAATATCCAATCTACATGCTCACGACGCCTCGCATCGCGAGGTGTTGTGAGCATGTAGATCTGCTATTTTCACAATAGAAAGTATTATTTTTTTTAACTTTGACTTTCGACTTTCTCTGGTGGGAGTCGACTTGTGTAATGAAGTCGACTGAGTGGACTTGTCGACTTTTTCGTTAATGCCCTAATGCACACGCACGCACGCACGCACGCACGCACGCACGCACGCACGCACGCACGGGCCACACATGTCATCTCTTTTAGGATAACCATGATGATGCAACACGTTGTGGATAAATTCCAGCTGGCACTGGGCCTCAGGCAGCCTCGGGTGACTGGAACTGGATCTGCATGAGAAACCTTAGAGAATGTCTTATTAATCACACACACGACGTTCCCCAGATGACAGTGACGTGACAGGACTTTTAGGACCTTTTTAATACCTAAACAAAAGAAGAATAAAGAAATCATCACTGCATCAAAAGTAATCATCAAACTGTGCTTTAAAAACTGGTCAGACATTGGCCAAATTGTCAATTAATATGACAAAGAGGCAGAAATTATGAAAATAGACGAACTACAAGCCCACAGCGTCTCACAACGCGCAGTATTGTGAGCTTGTAGATCGGCTATTTTCACAACATTTAGGCCTATCTGCGGACCTGAATCAAACAAAATGACAGGGAAGGGAGGAGCCACAATGTTGGATAAATGACATCAGAGGTGTTCAAATGACTGTATGAAAAACACATAACAAAACATACAACGGATACTAACGGTCAAACAGTACATATAATAAGTTCTGTCTCACCATGGGTGACATACCGTAGTCAGGCTCACAACGTGTCGCGCTGCGATGCGTTGTGAGAAACTGTTTGTGCAGTTTCTTTCTTCTACAGGAAAAGGAAAATAAGATTTCAGGGTTTTATGTGTGTGTATCTGAGTCTAATATGGGTATGTATGTATACATATGTGCGCGCACACATGCTGAGAGAGAGAGTAATGCTTGCGTAATGCTTGCATTGGTGCGTGACCTTCGATGACCACGCTGGCACCCCCATGTCATCCATGCCCCGATGACTTAGCCGGCACCTACGTCATTCATGCCCCGATGACCGTGCCGTCTCCCCCATGCTGATCAGGCGTCTTAGCCATCTAAGCTGCACACAGCACACTTGCGTGTTGTGATGTCCTTAGATGACTATTTCGCACTCAGCATTATGGCCGTTTATGCTGCACGTCGCATGCTTCGTATGCAATGCGCCCATAAACGACCATACACCAAAGGCTAAATATTGTTGGTGCCCCTAATTGGCCATCTAAGCTGCACACTGCACGCTTGCGCGTAGTGCTGACCTTAGATGACCATTAGCACTGCATTCTTGGCCGTTTATGGCCAAGAATGCATACTCTCGGTTTTAATAAACAACCTTAAATCTATTTTTTGTCTGATGCTTGGTCTCTCCTAGTGAATTGCCTTGTAGTTGAAATGTGCTTTACAGATAAAATATCTCTTGCCTAATAGTTTACGGTTCAGAAAACAAAGGTTAACAAAGGTTACAAACCGTGACTTCCAGGTATGATGGGTTTTCTGACAGTGGCTTACGGGAAAGCACAGCGGCTTCAGTCTATTACAGGCTTGGAGTTGACAGATCAGATCAACCTCCTAAACTAGTTTTTTGTTTGGCACCGCAAAAGCAGAAGTAGTTCTGTCTGACTGTCTGCCAGGAAAGTGGAGGACAGGTATTGCACCTGTTGGTCTTAAGTTACATTGCTGGGAATCCAAGTTTAATTAAAAAACAAGTAAACATGTCAGGATGAGTTAGAGTGATTAGAAGGAATGCCGACGTGGCGACGCCCGACGGCATGTGTAAATAAATCGAAACACATCCGCAACCTAGGAGTCATCTTCGACCCCACCTTGTCACTAGTCCTCCCCCACGTAAACAATATCACCAAAATAGCATTTTTCTACCTCCGGAACATCGCCCGCCTCCGCCCCTCCCTGAATTCCTCTGCTCCAACAGATTTTGCCCTAAAATTACGCAAAGCGGTACCCACACTCCTTGGCAGCCGAACCACAACCTCCACCCCTCATCTCTCACATGGCCCTCTTCTAGCGCCACCATGAGGCCGATTCTTGCAAAAAAAAATTTGGACACTCCTACACTCCTAGATTTTGCCCTAAAATCACACAAAGCGGTACACGGTATCTCTTAAGTTATGTCATCAACAACATGGATCTGTCCCATTTCCCATATTCCCTCCTGATTGGCTACCATTGCCTTCTAAAGTTTGTGAAAGCGACCTGATGGTCACTTATCTCCCGATTTATGGAGACTTACTGGTTGTTATTTATATCAGGTTGCACTTGATGTCACCAAGAACGCTGCTCCCTCATTGGCTAAAGGCCCTGCCTTTGTACTGTCGGCCAGTTTTGAGGAGAATAACCTCACTAGTAGTATCTATCTATAAATGCGAGAAGTCTCTGCGTGTCTGTGTGTCTGTAATCCGCGTATCTCGAGAACCGTTCGTCCCACCGGCTTCAGATTCGGCACGCGCGTTCCCCGCCGCGGCACGGAGTGCAGTGCCGGGCCTCGACCCGACCCGACGCACGGTTTTCCCGAACTGGCGCGAAACGTTCGGAATCTCCTTATGCGGGCTGATTGTTGACATCAGGCTGTTCCGGAGGAAATCGGCGCAAGCGCTGACTCATTGTGACATCACTTCATAAAAGGCTCTGACATCACGTACGCCACATGAGTCAACAAAAAATGGACGCATATAGACGTGTTCTGATGTTCATATATGGGCTTAAATGGACACAGGCAAACATATGGCCTGTGTCCATTTATGACAACAGGTACCGGTATAATGGGGTTTGCATTAAAGGGGGAACCGCACTGTGTCTGCAACACAGTCGGAGGCACAGACAGATACAGAGATCTCCATAATGGGGAATAAAGGGACACAGACAAACAGATATAGAGATATCCATATATGGACATAAAATGGACGCTTAGAGACAGATAACTCCATATATGGGCATAAATGGACACAGGCAATGGACACAGGCAAACAGATGGTCAAAACGGGTCCGACAGAGATCTCCATATATGGGCATAACATGGACGTAAACAGACAGATATCTCCATATATGGGCATAAATGGACACACGCAAACAGATGGTCAAAACGGATCCTATGACAACAGGTATAATGGGGTTTGCATTAAAGAGCGGGACATTCATTCCCTATTTACATTGTTCCCGAGTTGGCCAGGACGCCGACTAGAGCTTCTAGTAGTATATAATTACTCTCAAAACCTCCACCGTCTGTCTGTCCGTCACGCCACGTCACGTCATGTCACACTTTTGCCCTACTCAAATCTTCGGCACGTTGCCCCTACTATGCCAAACGTTGTACACACACTCCTTGGATAGCAAATCACAACCTCCGCCCCTGATTTCTCACATGGCCCTCTTCTAGCGCCACCATGAGGCCAATTTTTGCAAAACACATTTTTGGACACTGCTCCTATATTTTCCCCTGAAATCACGCAAAGCGGTACACAGTATATCTAAATTCATGTCATCAACATGGATCTAACCCTAACCCCCTAACCCTTTTTCCTGTAAAGGTATATTGTAAATATTAGTAGTTGCAGGTTGCTTTTGGGGTCTTTTGGGGTTGTTTCCAAAGTGTATTTGCTTATTTTGGGCTTGCTACTGTATGTATATGTATGTATGTATACTACTCTGCACACTTGTTCTCAATGGGCTGATGCCTTCAGCAATCCAAGTAGGCCTATTACTCTCTCTCGGCATGTGCACACATGTAAACATGCAAAATACACATAATAGATTCAAATGCAAACACTGTAAATGTCCTGAATAGGTGTTTCCTACTAACCCCAGGGCTCCACCAAAAAGACGGGAGAGTGTTTTCTGCTGGTTTTTCAATCAGAGTGTATCAAAGGGTGCGTTCGGAAATGCACACCGGGTGTGTGCTCAGTGTAGTGAGTGCCTAAACCCAACCCTAATCCTAACCCTAACCTCAGTAAAACTATGCCTAAACCTAACCCTAACCCTAACCTCAGTAAAACTATGCCTAAAACTAACCCTAACCAGAATCGGTGTGCATTTCCGAACGCACCCTTTGATACACTCGGACTGAAACACCAGCAGAAAACACTCTCCACCAAAAAGACGGCGTCGTGCTGGCGTCGGATGCCGTCATTGACGCCGTCACGTTGACGTCCGACTGGCTCCACTGAACGTGACTTTGTTGATATGTTATGCCTAAAAAATTCTAATGTATGCTGTGTTAACCAACCCATTGCCAGCCAACTTAAAATATGAATGTGCGCTAATAACGCCAGGAAATAGCTATATTTTATCATCATGATAGGGTATAATGTCATTGTTTTCAAAGCCATGATGATAAACCACCACAAAAAGACCACTAGAGTGTGCCATCGTAACACTAAAACCTTCAGAAGAAGCCATCTTTAAACCATGATTAAAGGATGGGAAAGTGACGTCGCTCCATTGACTCACAATGGGAGCTCCGCGGCCCACCATCTGTGCTCAATCCTGTTCAATGTGTGCTTGATCGTCTAAAACCACCATCGGTATGGGCAGCGGAACGTATACAGACGCCACACAGAAAGTTTCCGAATCAAAATCCGACCTAGTGAAGCTGCGTAAGGGTCG
This sequence comes from Nannobrachium achirus, assembly GCF_963921795.1. Lineage (NCBI taxonomy): Eukaryota > Metazoa > Chordata > Actinopteri > Myctophiformes > Myctophidae > Nannobrachium > Nannobrachium achirus. Next base: position 60,515,982 of record NC_137814.1, read on the forward strand.
GATGGTTTGCATTGAGCCTAACGGCTAGCAGAAGCTAATGTAAACAGGAAGGCCTGGTTTAGCGGTGACGTCATAATCGTATCCTTTTTTTTCACGTCTCGTGTTATTACCAGCTGAAGGTAAGGAAACCGTTTTGCTCCGTCTATTAACCCAAATAAAAGCTTAAACAATGCTTTTATATAAAAGTCGATTCACTAGCTAACAAGAAACACACCATGAAGGTTTAAAGGTTTTAATGAAGTAAGGGCAGATAAATAATGAGCAGTGATCGATGATCCAACATGGATCTAAGGTGTAACGAGCATGAAGCAATAGGCAATAATAATGAATCAAACAGGAATGGGTCAAGTGGTGGAAAGGGGATTGGGGAGGGTATAGGTTCCGGGGAGGGTCACGGACCCTGGAGTCTTGGGTTAGGGGTCGTATGGCGTGATCGTCTGCACCGTCAGCGGCGACGTGGACTGAACCCCCCGGCAGGAACCTGAGAATGGAGAAAAGAGAGAGGAGGAGAGGGGGATAGGGAGAGGAGAGAAAGGTAGAGTGAGAGAGAGAGGGGAAAAAAGGCTGTGGTGGTGTAGGGGTGGTGGAGGGATACGAAAAGCAGAGGGGTTCTGGGAAGTTAGAGTGAGGATAAATAGAGCCAGGTAGAGGTCTAGGGGGCGGAGCTAGGGCCAGGTAGGCCAGGTGAGTGGCGAGCGCAGGTAGGTGGAGAGGGGGGAGGAGTCATGGTGTGTTTCTCTCTCTCCTGAACTTCTGTTGTTCCAACACCATTTCACTAGCTAACAAGAAACACACCATGAAGGTTTAAAGGTTTTAATGAAGTAAGGGCAGATAAATAATGAGCAGTGATCGATGATCCAACATGGATCTAAGGTGTAACGAGCATGAAGCAATAGGCAATAATAATGAATCAAACAGGAATGGGTCAAGTGGTGGAAAGGGGATTGGGGAGGGTATAGGTTCCGGGGAGGGTCACGGACCCTGGAGTCTTGGGTTAGGGGTCGTATGGCGTGATCGTCTGCACCGTCAGAGTCAGCGGCGACGTGGACTGAACCCCCAAAAGTAACCATAAGGGCCACTACGAAGGATGTTGGGACGGCGTGGACAAACCCCCAGAAGGAGAGACGAAGGGCAACTTCGGGACTAAGCTAGGGCATGGTGGGCTGCTCTGAGGTCGTGGACACTAGTGCGTATGTAGCGCAAGTAGGCTTGCGAGGTCCACCTGCCTAGCAGTTGGACAGTGTGGTCTTGTAGGCCATGGCTGGCGGCTGTGGATGCGCCGCCGATGCGGAAGGAGTGGCCTGAAAAGTTCTCTGCCGAGAACCCTGATATGGTGAGAATTTGGCGGAGGTGGGAGTGGAACCAGCTGCGTGTGGCTACTGTTCCGTTTTCGGTTGTGAACAGAGGGTCTGAGGGTCGGGCATTAAGGGAGAGTCTGGCTTGGATAAGGTTGGCTAGGGGTTCGTATGGGCTGGTTGGGGAGTTGAGGCGGAATAGGTAGATGGGGGTTACTCGGCACTGGGAGGCTTTGCTCTTTTTGACTGTAAATGCGAGGGTGTTGTGGTCGTGTATGGCTAGGTCTGATAAGCAGGCGTGGATGCTGGGGTTGAAATTTGAGTTGGGAGTTGTGAATTCTGAGCATCTGAGGAAGCCGTAGAAGGCGAGGAGGAACATTGATTCTAAGGTGGAGGTGGTTGTTTGGTTGGAGTAACCTGAGCGGATGGTGTGTATGCAAGCGCCTAGGATGTCTAGTGTGAGAGGTAGGCGACGGGGGGGGAGGGGTGGTTCGAGCCGCTGCAGGCCTTTCAGTTGGAGTGTGATTTGTGGGTGCTGTGTGAACGGATGGGGCGAGCCGGTGATGAGTTTGGAGAAAAAAGAGATTCCGCAGAGGTAAGCTCGGATTGTGGAAACTCTGGTGGAGTGTGTGGAGTGGCTGTAGCTAATGTAGGCTGAGAGTGTTAAGAGATCAGAGGAGGGGAAAGGGATATTGTGTAAGTGGTGGAACGACCTGAATTTGGTCCACGCGGTCCAGTAGGACGACAGGGTGGAGTCGGCAACGCCCTGGAGGACGGACTGCTGGGACTGCAGGATGAGGTGGTGAAGGGGGTGGTTTATGGGAAGATGATGTCCGAAAATGGTGGAACCGGGACTGGATGGGGATCTGAGTGTGGAGCCAGGGTCTTGAATTTCTGAAACATAAAACGGGAAAGTGAGTCAGCTATGGCATTGTGGTAACCTGGGATGTGTGCTGCTTGGATGATGAATTGGTGTGTGACGGAAAGCCATGTGAGTCGGCGCAGGAGTGACATGATGGGGAGGGAGGAGGAACGGCCTTTGTTTATGATGTGGACTACGGCGGTGTTGTCTGTGTGTATGAGGATGCTTTTGCTGGTCCATTCGGGAGCCCATAGTGCGGCGGCGATGACGACGGGGTAAAGCTCATAGAGGGCGGAGGTCTGGGTGTTGTTGGGGTCGAGCTGGTGGAAGTCGTCTGGCCAGGGGGAGGAGAACCATCTTCTGTTGTAGAAGCCGCCGAAACCGGTTGAGGGGGCGGCGTTGGTGAAAAGTTGGAGGTCTTCGGGGGAGGAGATGAAGTCGTCGTAGAAGAAGGTGATACCGTTCCAGTTGGTCAGGAGGAGGTGCCAGAGCCGGAGTTCCATTTGACAGGGGGGGTCGAAAGTGACTTGGTGGTGGAGGGAGGGGACTGAGGTGGAGAGGTGGAGTAGGTGGGAAATGAATGAGCGGCCCTGGGGGATTATGCGGATGGCGTAGTTGAGGTGGCCGAGTAGGGAGAGGAGCTGTTGCTTGGTGCACTGGGGGATGTTGAGGTAGTTGGAGAGCAGCAACGTGATGCGGTTGAGTTTGTCGGTGGGGAGGGAGGCTTGGAAGGTGGTGGAGTCCAGGGTGATCCCTAGGAACTCCAGGGAAGTGAGGGGGCCTTCGGTTTTGTCGAGGGCTAGGGGGACGCCGAGGGTGTTGAAAACGGAGGTGAGTGTGGTGAGGCCGGAAGCGGGGGGGGCTGAGGGGGGGGGGGGGGTGACCACGAGGAAGTCGTCTAGCAAGTGAGTGACGAAGGGGAGTTTGTAATTATTGGTCAGAATCCAGCAAAGGGCCTCGGCAAGGGAGTCGAAAATTTTGGGGCTGCTTTTGCACCCGAACGTGAGGCGGACGGCAAAGTAGTAGTTGTCTAGCCATCGGACGCCGAAAAGGTGCCAGTTGTCGGGGTGGAGGGGCATAATTTTGAAGGCGGCAGTGATGTCCGTTTTGGCTAGGGAGGCGCCTTTGCCGGCGAGCCGGATCAGGTTTATGGCGCCGTCTACTGATGAATACTGCATGGAGAAATCGGGGCTGGGGATGAGACTGTTGATGCTGGGGGTGGATGTGCCGTGGGGGGATGAGAGGTCGACTATGATGCGTTTTTTACCGGAGTATTTGCGGGTGGCGATGCCAATGGGGCTGATGCGGTAGGTGGGGAATGGTGGGGTGGAGAATGGGCCGATCATAAAACCGGAGCCTACCTCTTTTTGCAGGAGGGAGGTGACTGAGTCGGGGTCGGAGGTGGCGGACTGGAGGTTTTGGCAGGTGTGTGAAGTGGCTGGGATGTTGACTAGACCGGGTGAGAAGCCGTAGTTGAGGCCTCCGAGGAGGTAACATGCGGTGGCGGGGTCTGGGTGGTTGGACAGTTCGGCGGCTAGGGCGGGGATGTTGATGGGGGTGGCTAGATGGTGGGATAGTCAACTGGGGCCTGAAGGCCTGGTGGGGTTCTGGGGGCAGGAGGCCCGGGCATGGGAACCGCCACAGTGGCTGCAGAAGTGTAGCAGTTTACAAGAGCTGGCTGAGCAGCCCAGGTCGTTGAAGTTGTTACATATCATGCTTTTTCCCATGAACAACACGGGGCGCCCACGCCGGTCGGTGGTGCGGTTGTTGGCGGGGTAGACTGGGGAGCGTGTTGGGAGGCCGAGGAGGGAGGGCAGGGCTGGGCTGGCTGTGGCTGCTCTGGGGGTGGAAGGGCGGGTGGCGGCGAGGGTGCATTGGCTGGCGGGGTGGGAGGGGTTGCCGCAGAGGCTGCAGGACTCGGCGGCCCTGCCTGCGAATATACGGCAGTATAGCTCCAGGTCGAGGTGGCCCCAGTAGGTGGTGATGTTGAATTGCTGGAGTCTGGATGCTGCCATGGCTGAGAACTGACGATGGTACTCCTGAAACAGTGAGCCCCCGAAGCGCACTGCCAGGTCCAGGAGCACAGCCATGTAGTCATCCAGAGGGCGTCTCGGAACATGGAGAAAGCCAGGAAGAACTCGGGGACGGTGAGGATAGATGACCGGGCGGGGGTGGAGCTGCGGAGCTGTATGGAGACGTCGCCGCAGTCAAGGTATCGGGGTTCAGTGTTGGTGATGGAGGGGCGGAGGAGGAGGGCGAGGTCGATGTTGTTACCTTGGATGATGCTGTGTCGGAGGGAGCTGGCTATTGGATGGGGGTTCCTGGCGATGGCGTTGGCTGGTGGGTCCATGGGGCGAGCTGTGGCGAGGGTAAAAGGAGGGGGGGTTGGGGGTGGGGTGTTAAGCGGGAGACAGGACAGAAAAGAGGGGGAAGGTTGGGCAGTGCCGTCGCCTGTTGATGTACCGGGGGTTGGAGGGACGGCATGCCCGAGAGAGGAAGGGAAATTGAAGGAGGGTCCACTGGTGCCGGGTGTGGCTGCTGGAGTGGGGTTATTAGAGAGAGAGGAGAGAAAAGCGGAAATTTGAGTGGGATGTAGGGATGAGTGGGGGGGAGGGGGGGATGAAAGTGCAGCCTGCGGGACAAGGGATGATAAAGCAGACAAAAATGACATTAATGGGTGGGAGGCAGGCACAGGGTTGACATTAGACAAAGAAATAGGAGGGTTAGTAGTAGAGGTATTGGTAGTATTAAAGGCGGTAGTAGTAGTAGTGGTAGTGGAATTGTTTTGTTGTAAGGATATGGCTGGTGGTTGGTTGTTCTGGTCAGGCGCGGCGGGGCCAGCCGTGGCTTCGTCGAGTTGGCGTGTGACGTCATCATTGTTTGGCGCGCTCGGTGGAGTTGCTCGAGTTTGGCGGGTGACGTCATCGGGATGCGCCCGGCTGGTGGAAGGCCCCGCTGTTGTTGTTGTTGGCGTCGCAGTGGTAGACAGCGCTGCGGTGTAGAGGCGGAAGAGCTCCGCTTTGTTTGTTGCCCGGGGGACGCGTATCCCGCGGGTTTGCAGCTGCCGCTGGAGTCCCGCTACGGTCCAGTCCGCGATGTTGGGCGGCGGGATGGGTTGCTGATGGCGGCTCGCTCTGGCGGAGCTGGGAGGCGAGTGCTGTCCGTGGCTGCGGCGTTCGCTGGCTCGGCTGCCGTGGGGCCGCTGGCTAGCCTGGCTGCGGTGCTGGCTAGCCGTGCTGCGGTGCTGGCTAGCCTGGCTGCCGTGCTGGCTAACCTGGCTGCGGTGCTGGCTAGCCTGGCTGCGGTGCTGGCTAACCTGGCTGCGGGGCTGGCTGGCTTGGCTGCGGGGCGGGGAGCCCCGTGGTGGACGCTGGCTGTGTTCCGATCGTCTCGGAGAACGGCCCCGGGACCGGGCTGGAGTGGCTGGTTCGGTGACCACCGGTGAACGGCGGGAGTGGGTCGAAGCACGGGAAAAGGCTGACTGACCGGATAGGTTGATGACGGGGCTGTTACGGCTGGATCGGCGGGATCGGCTGGGCTGGCTGCGGTCGGTGTTGGGCTGTCCGGACGGGAGGCTGGCCTGGCTCAGCCGTGCTTGGTTCCTGAGGATTGGAGTAGGATTCCCCGGGTTGGCGCTGGTGATGGACTCGTCGTCGGAGGCGAACAGGTCGAGGTCGGACATGGCGAAAGGTAGGTAGTAACGTACGTGTGTTGCTTGTCGAAGTTGCTTGGCAAAAGCGTAGCATACGAAAAGCAGAGGGGTTCTGGGAAGTTAGAGTGAGGATAAATAGAGCCAGGTAGAGGTCTAGGGGGCGGAGCTAGGGCCAGGTAGGCCAGGTGAGTGGCGAGCGCAGGTAGGTGGAGAGGGGGGAGGAGTCATGGTGTGTTTCTCTCTCTCCTGAACTTCTGTTGTTCCAACACCATTTAAAGTTGATCGGCAGGAACGTCCATAATGAGCTAGTCGATCCAAAAGTCGACTGGCGCTAAACTGACAGAAAAAAGCAGCAGATCTACAAGCTCACAACACGTCGCATGCATGAGTCAGGACATGCTGTTTTGTGACTGTGAGCTTGTAGATTGGCTATTTTCGGTGCACAAGCATAGCCACGATAATGTATAAAAATCTGTCTTTAGTGTTCAGACTCAGTCACTCAATGCTGTCCTGTTTTAGGAGGAAGAAATGAGAAAGGAGTTGTTTCCCAGCCTGTTGTGTTTAGTTTTATCAAAGTAAGAAGACCACTGTAATTACATAAAAAATGTGCTAGGACTTTTGGGCCATCTAGTCACCATTGTGAATGACGTGAATGGATAGCCAACGGCAGAAAAGCACACATATATATATAGGCCTATATACATTTAAATGCCATGCAATTACATTTAATCATAATTTATACATGACTGGACGTTGTGGACGCCGTAAAAAAATTGAACCGGGGCGATTTTCGAGTTTGGACGCCGTCACCGGAGCGTCCGACGCTGCCGTTGCCGTCGGCAGTGGAACACCCTTGATTGATTAAAACGGGAGCGTTCCCAGCGTTGCCGTTGACGCGACGCTCGGCGCGCCCGGTGGGGCCGGGGGTTAAAGAGACTTATTTTCCTTTTCCTTTGCACTAATGTTTTATTATGTAAATCTGATTGAATTGCCTTGTAGTTGAAATGTGCTTTACAGATAAAACGTCTCTGTTTAAGGTTCAGAAAAAAGGTTAACAAAGCCGTGACTTCCCGGAATGGTGGGTTTTCTGACAGTGGCTTACGGGAAAGCACAGCGACTTCAGTCTATTACAGGCTTGGAGTTGACAGAATCAACCTCCTAAACTCGTTTTTTATTTGGCACCGCAGAAGCAGAAGTAGTTCTGTCTGACTGTCTGCCAGGAAAGTGGAGGACAGGTATTGCACCTATTGGTCTTAAGTTACATTGCTGGGAATCCAAGTTTAATAAAAAAAAAAACAAGTAAACACGTCGTCAGGTGAGTTAGAGTGATTGGAAGGAATGCTGACGCCCGACGGCATGTGTAAAACAAAAAAAATCGAAACACAGCCGCAACCTAGGAGTATCTTCGACCCGCCCTTGTCACTAGTCCTCCCCCACGCAAACAATATCACCAAAATTGCATTTTTCCACCTCCAGAACATCGCCCGCCTCCTCCCCTCCCTGACTTCCTCTGCTGCCGAAGCCCTCATCCACGCCTTCATCTCATCCCGGTTGGATTACTGCAACAGCGTCCTTCATGGCATCACCTCCAAAACCCTCAATAAACTCCAATATGTTTATATTATATACTATGTTCCACCAAAGCCCTGTCCATAGTCTCTCAAAACCAAACTTTTAGTTTTTGGACTGGCCTAAAGGGGTCCTTGGCCTGAAAAACAATGAAGACCCCTGTTTAAATGTTCCTTTTATTTTTACTTTTTTATTTTTTATTTTATTTTTTATCAGGGTTGTTCAGGCATCGATATATACCAGCTCCCCTAATATTTCCTAGCTACACCACAGAGCAGCAAAAATGATAAATATTAAAAAAATAAAAAAAATAATAAGCATGGTTATTAGAGAGATTGCTGGCTTTTGAAAGGACAGTGTTACTGGAAGACTCAAGGAGATCAAGTTCTACCAGCTAAAGCATTTTGGTTTGTCACGGTTCAGATATGTAGCCTACATGATGAGTGATTAATGAAGGGCATGACAGGATTTTAATTGAATGCAGTGTCACAATAGTTTGATGTGAAGGCAACATATTCTCTGTTTCAATATTAACCCTTTCATACCTGAGGCCAGTTCTAACAATGCTTTCTAAATCCTGACCTGAAGTTTTCTGATAGTAATTGAAAATGTATGTATGTATGTATGTATGTATGTATGTATGTATGTATGTATGTATGTATGTATGTATGTATGTATGTATGTATGAATGTATGTATGTGTATGTATGTATGTATGTATGAATGTATGTATGTGTATGTATGAATGTATGTATGTGTATGTATATGTATATGCATTTATTCAGTGCTTTTACAATGCATTATAAAGCACTTATAATAATGCTTCATAACTGTTGTTATGCATACATATAAGTTGTTATGATAGTGGTCGATTAGTCGAATCAATCGTGCATGGTCAATGTGTGTGTGTGTGTGTGTGTGTGTGTGTGTGTGTGTGTGTGTGTGTGTGTGTGTGTGTGTGTGTGTGTGTGTGTGTGTGTGTGTGTGTGTGTGTGTATGGGGCTCCGTCAATTCCTTTAATATCACCGAATTGCGCAGCACCGCGTACCATTACGCGTGAACGCGTGAACGCGTGAACAAGTACACGTTCACACGCGCACGCGTGAACGCGTACACGCGTGAACGCATACACGCGTAACCACTCTAAGTCAATGGGAAAACCACGCGACGCGTTGACAGGTGTGTCGAGAGTGCGCACGTGAGGTACGCGGAGGTGAGATTTTTGGCATGAGCAGGCCTACATCTGTTGTTACTCACCCACCCACGCATGCACGCACGTGTGTGTGACTGTTTGTGCATTTGCAAGACAAGACATTTGACACTATGAAATTCAGCCTCAATACCAGCAGATAGCATTTTAATATGTATGATAAATGATTCATAATTATCTGACTATTTCTGTATTTTTTCTTTTTTTCCTTTTTATTTTTTACCTTTTTTTAACTATATTTTACAATGGCTTACAAACAACAGTGAAACACCCTTTTAAATGTGTGTCTTCTTGACTTTAAGTTCTTCTTTTAACACTTGGGTGACTGAACTGAAAAAACTACCCCTCCGCCTGCATTTACCGTTCATTTAGACCGTTAGATTTTCTCCCTTTTGGCCGAGCTGCGCAACACCTCCTCCCCCTGCTGCTGGGGTTCTATTGTCTTCCAAATGTGAATTAGCATTTCGATTGACCTCTCAAAATACGACGGGACAACAAGCTCAACAAAGCCACGCAGTTTATGAGCTTATATAATTAAACATTTGTTTGGCAAAGCTTTCATATATGTCCCGACGGTCGACATAACGAAAAATACAATAACTTAGCCAAACAGAACCTTTCCGAAGCGTTCAGAACTCAACAAAAACTCAACACATCTTACCCTTTTTATTATTTAATAGGCTAACAACCACGGCCAGGTCATCATCACTTGAGGATGTAATTTCCATTGTTTTATTTGTTTCCCCGTCCGTTGTCCGTTCTCAGCTCTCTCCTCTCTCTCCTTTCTTCTCCTTTCTCCTCCTGTGGCTACAGGCATCACCCCCTCGTATTTAGGCGAATTAAGCGAATATTATACGCATATTCGCGTCGCTTTTTATGGAAAACAGACAGAGCATGGCCACTTGTGTCTGTCTGCGGTGTCTGCCAATGTGTCTGCACTTTCACTGCAGTGAAAGTTAGCAGAACACACCCGCCCACGCGACTCCCTTGGGTAATCTCCACTCCTTTGATGTCTAAATTGGCCAATAGGTACAGGCGTGTAGCTTAATAGGCCATCGTCAATTATTTGTTTGTTGGTTAACAAGTTGGAGATGCGCTATCCGTGATGGATGGACAGACAGGTCAGACCTGGTATGCGTGAACTTGGTAGGCCTGTTCCCACCGGGATTGGTCGCCAAACAGCGAAAAATAGCCGATCTACAAGCACAGAAGTCTACAGACTTTACACAACAGATCTGCTATTTTCGGTGAGCTGCCTATAACGCTTTGATTAAATAAGATCTGATTAAATAGGCCTAAGCCATGTCACGGCGACCCTTATATTGTGATTTGGCAAAGCCATAAGAAGGCATATTATGGACCTAGGCCTACTCTATGTAGGCCTATTTTATTCATTTCTCCTAATAATTAACAAATTAAGCACTGGTGGGCATTACAGCTACAGATGTAATTTGTTCTGTAGGACTATTATTCATTCATTAATGGGGAACAGCGCTGGCCGCTGGGAGTAATAAATAAAGAAAAAGAAAAAAAAGACAGACACCAGTGAATGCACCGCTTCATGGCGTGTCGACATTTCATTTTAATATTTTATTTTTTACTAAGCCTGTAGCTTTGGACACTATATGGACAACAAATGTACTTGACGTTAATGGAGTGAACAATAAGTTAATACGTGTTTAGAGAGGTCAGCAGCTGCCAGCTGCAGGAAAGATGACACACAAATTATTTAGCCGACATTTGGAGAGAGATTTACCGACGCTAGAAAAATGTCCTCTCATGAGAATACTATAATTTTGCCAAGGTATTAAACAAATGCCAAGTTAACTGAAGGTCAATAGTTGATGCTTAGCTAAACACATTTGTTTTATTTCGCCGTTTTAATATGTAAATGTTATGATGGAAAAAAAAAAAAAAAACATGCCCAGCTCTGTGCATGGCTCAGGCCGCGCGCAAAAGGAAAGAGGAGGGAATAATGATTGCCCAGGAGCCATTTGATATCGAGAAGTATAAGCCTAGTTGGGAATATATTTGCTTCCCTGAAATTAAACAAACTGTTTCACACGTGCGTGCGTGCATGCGTGGGTGCGGGAGAGTGCAAAAGCACTGCTCCAGACGCTCCATCGATCCAGCACTCCAATGGAACAACACGTAAGCGTTTGAAGGCACACGCTTCCCTCTAAAGCTTAAACGTCTCGTATACCTTTATAGGGAAGCGTGTGCCTTCAAACGTTTACGTGTAGTTCCATTGGAGTGCAGACTCAAGCTCTGTTATGCCAAAATCTCACCTCCGCGTACCTCACGTGCGCACTCTCGACACACCTGTCAACGTGTCGTGTGGTTTCCCCCTTGACTTAAAGCAGCCAGGCGATCACAGGAGACGGTTACACAAAGACGTGTGATCGTGTAGTTTTAGTATGCGTTTAGACATCAGGAGTAATATCAAGCGTTGCTGAGGGTTTTGGTGAGGTTATTGATAGAGATCGAGCCCGATAGTGTGTGTGTGTGTGTGTGCGTGCGCGCGCGTGTGCATACATGCATGTGTCTGTCTCTTTCTAGAGACAGACACAGAAGAAGAAGATGTGGTCTTCATCATCATCATCATCATCATCATGAGGATGCTGAGTGTGTCTCTGCTTCTCTGTGCTGTGACAGCTCTGACTGCTGCCGTTCCTGCAGGTGTGTGCGTTTGTGCGTTCGTGTATGCATGCGTGTGCGTGCTTATGTGTAGTATGTGTGTATGTGGGTATGGACTAGTAGTGTCAGAGGGTAACACCTCAACATCTCAATGTCTATAGCTGACCTATGACATCATATTGTTGTGAAATCACATTGTTGTGACATCACATTGTGACATCACATTCCGTCTTTGTCCCTTGTATGCCCATATGTGCAGGTCCCTAACCCATATATGGGCATGTTGTGTGAGTCTCATGTGATACTAGTAAGACACCTCAGGGTGACTTGCGACCTCAGGGTGACAATCTGGCCAGTGATGTATATGGGACCAGTTACTCATATATTAGTCCAGTCATTTTAGGCCAAAATTTGTCCAAACCTAGAACAAATTGCAATAGTAGCAAACTCAACTGATTTTGTATCCTCAATATGTCCTTAGTGAGGGAAAAAAAGTCCCAAGGAATCCCACCGGGGCAAAGTTTTGAAAACGACCTATCTACCTTCACTTACTATACACTACAATATAAAGGAAAAAATGACTGAAAAAAGATCTGCTTTAAGTGGGATATGAGGGGTCAAACTAGGGGTTTTTAATTATTCTGAATCCATTGCAAGCATTTGTTTTGCATGAAAAACATTCCTTGGGCTAAAAACGGACCCCAAAAGACTGAAAATTGATGAAAATTGATGAAAATTGACATTTTGAGTGGCCATTTCTGGCCCAAGGAATGTTTTTCATGCAAAACAAATGCTTGCAATGGATTCAGAATAATTAAAAACCCCTAGTTTGACCCCTCACATCCCACTTAAAGCAGATTTTTTTCAGTCATTTTTTCCTTTATATTGTAGTGTATAGTAAGTGAAGGTAGATAGGTCGTTTTCAAAACTTTGCCCCGGTGGGATTCCTTGGGACTTTTTTTCCCTCACTAAGGACATAATGAGGATACAAAATCAGTTGAGTTTGCTACTATTGCAATTTGTTCTAGGTCTAACCCTAAAATGACTGGACTATATGGAGACCCCTTCATGATAGTTATGTTATGTCAAAACATGCCCATACAGTATATGGACATTACCAAATATGGGCATTCCCATATATGTCCTTAATATTGATAACATAATATCTAAATGCGACAAATCTCTGTCTGTCTGCGTGCGTGTATGTAATCTGTGTATCTCGAGAACCGTTCGTCCCACCGGCTTCAGATTCGGCACGTGCGTTCCCCGCCGCGGCGCGGAGTGCCGTGCCCGGCCTCGACCGACCCGTCGCGCGTTTTTTTCGAACCGGCGCGAAACGTTCGGAATCACCATATGCGGAGCTGATTGTTGACATCAGGTGTTTCGGAGGAAACCGGCGCAAGCGCTGACTCATTATGACATCACTTCATAAAAGGCTCTGACATCACGTACGCCACATGAGTCAACAAAAAATGGACGCAGATAGACATATCTCCGTATATATACGCCACATGAGTCAACAACAAAATGGACGCAGATAGACAGATATCTCTGTATATGGGCATAAAAGGGACACAGACAGATACAGAGATCTCCATATATGGGCATAGGCAAACAGATGGTCAAAACGGGTCCTATGGGGTTTGCAATAACGGGTGGGGCATTCATTCCCGATTTCAAATTTGGCACGCACGTTCCCCGCCACAGCAGGTAGTGCAGTGCTTGGCCTGGGTTAGGGTTAGGGTTTGCATTAAAGGGGGAACCGGCACTGTGTCTGCAACACAGTCGGAGGCACAGACAGATACAGAGATCTCCATAATGGGCATAAAGGGACACAGACAAACAGATGGAGGAGGAGACAAACATAAGACAAGCAACAAATAGTGTGACTGGGAGGACATCGATGATGCAGATTTAAATGACTTTACAGCTTTTGCTGAAGAGAACAAGGATCAGTAGTCGAGATCTGGGTTGGCTGAGGTGCAGACGGAGGAGACAAACATAAGACAAGCTAAATCAACAGCACAAGACTGACAAGAAAACAGGTTCTCCAAAAAAAAACTCAAGCTGAAATCTCCCGCTCCAAAAAAGAAAATAAAAGAGACAAAGACACACTTAAGACAAGCAAAAAAGCATGGGACTGGGAGGATGACTTGAATGATGCAGATTTAAGCAGGCTGCGTATTCTGCTTAAAGAAGAAACAAACACAAACAAAATCTCATATATGGGCTAAAAATGGACGCAGATAAACAGAGATCTCCATATATGGGCATAAAATGGACCCAGAACTGTATCTGCAGTGATCTCCATATATGGACATAAATGGACATAAAATGGACGCCGACAGACAGACAGATACAGATATCTCCATATATGGGCATAAATGTATGGACACAGGCAAACAGATGGTCCAAACGGGTCCTATGACAACAGGTATAATGGGGTTTGCATTAAAGGGCGGGGCATTCATTCCCTATTTACATCGTTCTCGAGTTGGCCAGGTCGCCGACTAGACGCTGGGCCGCCCGAAGGGCGGCCATATATGGGCAAAAGGGGGTACCCTAACATTCTCATTTTCGGCCTGGGATTTATGACATCAGAAATCTCCATGTATGGGCATCAAAGTTTTTTTTTCTTTTTCTGGGAATGACCATATATGGACTTTTTATTTTATTTTATCCTTTATTAATAATAATATGTAT